>NC_046376.1:2046433-2333921 GCF_011125445.2 Fundulus heteroclitus | reverse complement strand
AGACGGTTTTGGTTCCAAAGGTTCTTGTCCCAAACGTTGACATCTGATCCAGGTTTGGTTTCCAGTCTCAGGCTCAGGAGGTTTCATCACAAACTCATAAACTCTGAACTTTTCTGACCGGATCTGAGGCCAGAAACGCACTCGTCACCTGACTGATCACATGATCTATCAGCCAATCAGTGACTGATGCAGTCCACAGCGCCACCTGCTGGCCACAGGCAGGGGTCTGATGGGAACAGCTTCAGTAACCCTCTTATTTCACTCATCTGCTGAAAAAAACCAACAGAACTTCATCAGAACTGAGCCGCGTTTTACTAGGAGAACCAGCAAGCGGTCGACTTTAGTTTCTTTGTTCAATAACTGACTGGTTCCTGCAGGAGTCCATGTGTGTGAACCAGAACCAGCTCAGAACTGATCCCACTCTGATCCTGGACCTGAACAGAACCCGGCCCTGATCCGGCTCCCGGACTGCCCTGACCCAGCCGGGAGGACTGTGTGTGTCGTACTCGCTGTATCTGCAGTTTTGTAAGAAGGAAGCAGATCCCGTAGTAACTCATTTATTTATATGAAGCTGATTATTGATGATTAACTCTTGTATCGGACCGCCTAGTGTTTAGGATGTGAGTTTAGAGCCGTGTCGATGTGAAGCACCCCTCTGCTCGGAGCTGACGGACCCATCCGGACCCATCCGGACCCATCCGGACCCTCCGGATCCATCCGGACCCTCCGGACCCTGCCTTCTTCACCCCGTGACGTCGTGCCGACTCTCTGCTTCCGTACGGACTTCCTGACCGAGTCAGCGGGACGTCCCGGCTCTGTCCCACTTCCTGTATTTATTGGTGTTTCTTTCCCGTTTCCTTATTTAACTGTTGGAAGCCTGTGTGTCTGTCAGCGTGTTGAGGAGCACCGGTGCTAGTCAAAAAAAAAAAAAAAAAAAAAAGAATAAAAATAAAGTGAAAGCCGTGCAGTGACCGTCAAGTGCTGTAGGAGTCCGTGTGATCTAGAACACAGAAATATTCCCCGTCTATCCGCCGTCTGTCCTCCTCCGACACTTCCTGCCTGCATTTTCTGTAGATTAGAGAAGAAGAAAGTCTGGAGCAGCTGTTATCCTCCGTTTGAAGCTCTAACTTTGTTTTCATGCGTATATATGATGTAATGCTTACTATACACTTTTATAAACTATGTTTTGATAATTCATTTCTTAACAGAGAACTTGTCCATATACTATAACCCTTACTGCTGAGTACTGAAAATAAATAGATGAGAAAAATAAAATCCCAGTTGCTGAGTCTGATTCTTCTGTCAGAGAGCAGGGGTGGAACTCCGGGATGTACGGAAGGCCACAAGTGTCACAATTCAATGAAGCATTTTTTTATTTAGTTGGAAGGAATTCTTTAACTTTGTCATAGGAAAATAAAGCTTTATTTTCAGTTATTTCAGTAATTATTTCCTTCTCCCACGTTACAGCAAATTATTTCTTTCTTTCAGGGGGTGGGGTTAACTGCTGCATGCAAGATTGATTGGTCTAAAGTGGCTTTGCAGTGTAACCAATCAGGTGTCAGAGCCTGTTAATGAGCTCAAAGACAAAATTATATAAATCCTAATAAAAATTACCCATGGCTCTAAGCACATTTACTAAAGTATTCACACATTTAAGTTACTCTAGGTAACAATATATTTATAGATTGAATATAATGATTTAAATATATAGAAAAAGTATTTGTTTGATTGTGGTACTTCTGGCTCTCCTTACATGGTTCATGCTTTCCTCACTTTTTGGTTCCAGAGAGTCGGTCCAGTCCGGCAGCTGGTTTACGTCAGAAGGAAAGGAATCAGAGGTCAGGATGGTTCTGGAGGGAATGTTCAGTTCAGAACAAATGCCATAACGCAAAATTATTGCATAAAACTTAGCTAATTCAATGTACCCATATAAAGACATTTAAAGTCTATGATGTCCATCCCGATTGATTCCTGTAGTTAAACAACGCAGTCAGGTTCAGATCCTCCAGGTTGGTGAGAAAGTTTCCTCTCTAAGGAAACCCAGCAGGTTGCATCAAGTCTCTCCAAGCAGCATTTACTCCTCCTGAAAGAGCGTAGAGCCACAGTGGACAGTCGTCTGCATTGTTGATGGCTTTGCAGCAATCCCTCATACTGAGCATGCATGAAGCGACAGTGGAGAGGAAAACTCCCCTTTAACAGGGAGGAGAACCTCCAGCAGAACCAGAACCAGGCTCAGTGTGAACGCTCATCTGCCTCCACCCACTGGGGCTTAGAGAAGACAGAGCAGAGACACAGAAAGCTCAGAAGCTCACATTGACCCAGGAGTACTTTCTATGTTAGAGAAGACAGAGCAGAGACACAGAAAGCACAGAAGCTCACATTGACCCAGGAGTACTTTCTATGTTAGAGAAGACAGAGCAGAGACGCAGAAAGCTCAGAAGCTCACATTGACCCAGGAGTACTTTCTATGTTAGAGAAGACAGAGCAGAGACACAGAAAGCTCAGAAGCTCACATTGACCCAGGAGTACTTTCTATGGTAGAGGGTGATGGGAGCCTAGCTCCAGGTGTCTAGGAGAGAAACACAGTGAAGCAGATAAACTCTGATCCAGTTTTCAGGTCTAGCAGATGTAAAAGAGCTCAGCCAACAGCTACGACTGGCAGAGAACCGGTTAGACTGTGACCAGGGGCTGACTTATCATTAGGCAACACTAGACGGTTACCTGGGGCCCCATAAAACTCCCCGTACATGTACGGTTAGTACAGTTATTACTTATTTGCGCACATTAAATATGTTTTTGATTAAATTGCTTTTGCTAAAATGCCATCAGGATGCGTATTGTAATGTGTGTCACGGCCGACCCCTTCAGTCTCCGTTGGATCAGCCCATGTTGCTATGCTTGTGCAGAAAGGACCTACTGAGCTGTAAAAGCTGCTTCTTTTCTGACTGTGATCATTTATATTCACCCAGGAAAACATGAAGGAGAGGTTTACCCTAACGAGCATCACCAGGATCATCAAAGCAGCTGAAGGACTTTCACCTGAGCTACAGGTGAATCTAAAAGCTCTGGCAATGACAGAAAACAGTAGGAACCCTCTCTGGGAGCTTCCAGCTGGATTTTCATCATGATGTGAAAATATCTGGTCCTTAGATCAATAGGATGTAGAGCTAAACTGGGGTCCTTCAGATCCGTACATTTCTTCTCATTCACAGTCAGAGAGGCAGAAAAACGTGTTGCTTAATAAATCAGTAAAATATAACAAGCAGGACATCGGCCTCCCTTTGTCACATTTTCATTGCTGACTGTAAACATGCACTTTTGGGTTGTTTGAAGATGCAGAATTATTAAGAAAAAAATCATCACAATTAATCAAAAATGTACCATTAATTAGTTAATTGTTTAATCTTTCTGAATAACAGATGTAATATATGATATTATATACGCTAAACATGGATACAGTGTTACTCAAAGTAATACATAAACACCATTTTATTTATACCCTGAGGCCCGTGAGATTTGTGCAGTAACATCAGGGACAGACTGAGACCAAACGTAACAAGACTGATAAATGTGACACGGACCCGGGGGTCTCCATGGTTGGAGTGCAGAGGAATCATTAGTTTTTTAGGAGTTGTAGCTTACAATCTGAGAAATACCAAACTTTGTTTACTTTCTGGGTATTTAGTTAGCGCCAGTAAATCTTATGAAGTAAACTTAGGAGCAATTTTAAATTAATTATTAAAACAGAATCATTTTAACACCCCCAGACTAAAACACAACACATAAAACTAAAAGGCTTAAAAATCTAAAGCTTAAAATTCACACAGAAATAAATCCTGGAGAGAAATGTCAATGATAAATGCAGGTAATTATCTGGGAACAAGTACTGAAATCTAAACTATTAAAAGAGGAATAAAGGTCAACTATGACTATTCAGAATAAATGGTAATATGGGATCAACTTTGAAAATATTAAATAAATAAATATTTAGGTTGAAATATTGAATCGAAACAAGTGAGCTTCACATTAATTATAAGTACAGAGATAATTTCAAATTATTAATCAGCAGGTTAAATAGCAGAAGGGGTCTGGGGAGTAATCTCCTTACATAACCTTTCCCCAAAGAAACTTTATTAAATCTAAATAAGAGAAAGCTTTCTACGTATAAAACTGAGGGAGCTGGTAAATGGGACCACTAAACTATTAATTTGGTAATAAAATCCCCAGGAACCAAGTGTGACAGAAAGTTAGCAAACTTGAGTGTGGTGAAGTGAATCTGATCTGAATCTGAGCAAAAGTGAATTTGTTTATTGTAAAGAAAACATTAGAAGGATGAACAGAGAAGACGGGATGATGAAGAAGCGTTAACTAACATCAGGGAGGAACTGAAAGATGATCCACCACAACATTCTTCAGTGGTCATTCCAGATTACTTATTAAGGAAATTATTAAAAAAGGGGGGAAGACATCTTGGGAAATGTAGACCTTTAAAGAAGAAGAAGAGGAAATCTTTATTTGTCGTTGCAGTCATACATTCCAGCCTTTGTCACAGACCCACATGGAGAATGAATATACAGCCGGTGTCACCAAACCGTGCAGAAACACTTTTAAACTAAGAGCGTGTCTAAAGTCATTCTGTTCTGCCAGGCAGTGAATGCGTTAGGTAAAGGTAGGCAGCTAACACAACAGGACCCCCAGTGGGTGGAGGCAGATCATCCTCTATTACCATCTACCATAGAAAGTACTCCTGGGTCAATGTGAGCTTCTGAGCTTTCTGTGTCTCTGCTCTGTCTTCTCTAGCATAGAAAGTACTCCTGGGTCAATGTGAGCTTCTGTGCTTTCTGTGTCTCTGCTCTGTCTTCTCTAACATAGAAAGTACTCCTGGGTCAATGTGAGCTTCTGAGCTTTCTGTGTCTCTGCTCTGTCTTCTCTAGCAT
The DNA here is from genome assembly GCF_011125445.2 of Fundulus heteroclitus. Classification (NCBI taxonomy): domain Eukaryota; kingdom Metazoa; phylum Chordata; class Actinopteri; order Cyprinodontiformes; family Fundulidae; genus Fundulus; species Fundulus heteroclitus. Next base: position 2,328,984 of record NC_046376.1, on the reverse strand, counting down.
AGAAAGTACTCCTGGGTCAATGTGAGCTTCTGAGCTTTCTGTGTCTCTGCTCTGTCTTCTCTAGCATAGAAAGTACTCCTGGGTCAATGTGAGCTTCTGTGCTTTCTGTGTCTCTGCTCTGTCTTCTCTAACATAGAAAGTACTCCTGGGTCAATGTGAGCTTCTGAGCTTTCTGTGTCTCTGCTCTGTCTTCTCTAACATAGAAAGTACTCCTGGGTCAATGTGAGCTTCTGAGCTTTCTGTGTCTCTGCTCTGTCTTCTCTAAGCCCCAGTGGGTGGAGGCAGATGAGCGTTCACACTGAGCCTGGTTCTGGTTCTGCTGGAGGTTCTCCTCCCTGTTAAAGGGGAGTTTTCCTCTCCACTGTCGCTTCATGCATGCTCAGTATGAGGGATTGCTGCAAAGCCATCAACAATGCAGACGACTGTCCACTGTGGCTCTACGCTCTTTCAGGAGGAGTGAATGCTGCTTGGAGAGACTTGATGCAACCTGCTGGGTTTCCTTAGAGAGGAAACTTTCTCACCAACCTGGAGGATCTGATGGAGTCTGACTTTGGAAAGAGACTTGAAATGACATGTGAATTGGCGCTATATAAATAAAATTGAATTGAAATGCGACTGAAACAGGTCTATTCAGAGGATGTTTGTGATTCAGCTACTCACCTGTATGACGCTTTGAGGTGAAAACCAGCAGCTGTAGCTGTATCTCCTGCCCACAGACAATAAAATCTCCACAGAAACCTGAGACGTTTCTCAGCGGACGGGGCTAAAGTAACATCATCGATTTACCACATCGATTTGTTGAAAAGTAGTCCATGAGGAGTCAAATTCCTCATATATGCACATATATCTGCCAAATAAAACCCTGATTCTGATTCTAATCTGATATTTCTGTCAAAGTTTTCATCAGTTTGGTTTAATATTGGATTCTGGAGTTCCTCAAGGTTCTGTCCTGAGACCTCTGCTGATTAGCATGAATCTCCGTCCTCTTGGAAATATGGACTTTTCCTCCCTCACACCTTCCTGCCATCCATCCATCCATCCATCCATCCGTCATCCATCCATCCATCCACCCATCCATCCATCCATCCATGCATCCATCCATCCATCTTTCCATCCATCCATCCATCCATCCATCCATCCATCCATCCATCCATCCACCCCCCCCCCCCCCCCCTCCAGGGTAAATCTGCATTTATGACATTTAAATGCTTTGGTTTCCTGCTAAGAGAACAACATGGATGAAGGTTTGAGACAAGAAGACGCAAAGCAATAACGATCCCATGACACCACAGAGTACACTGAACAATCCTTTTCTTTATTAATTTTTTTGTTTCATCTCAATATGTCTGTCAGGGTTTTGTTTTTTTTTAGTTTTTGTTTTAAATTAAAATTTTGACACACTTATAAAAGACAGCATCTGCATAGAGTTGTCATCTTAAAGATCCATGAAGAGAGGAAGGTCGAGGCTGGGGGGGAGGAGGGGGGAGAGCAGAGGGTGGAGAGGTTGGAGAGGGGGGGGGGGGGGGTTGGGGTGGGAGGTTGGGGAAGTAAAGAAGGGGGGGAGGGGAATACTGGCACGTCACATGAACTAAACAGAACAGCCAACAGCAGTACGAGAGAGAGGGGGAGGAGGGGGGGGGGGGGGGGGAGGGGGGGGGGGGGGGGGGGGGACAGATCGCTTTACATTACGCTACGCACACATACACACACACAAAAAAAACGGGACACAAGTTGCATTTCCGGTCAAAGTTGCGTGCAAAGGGCGACGTCACTGTCCTCTTTCTGTGCCATTGGCTTTTTTCTACGATATTCTGACTTTGCATCTCCATCTCTTCTCTGCCCCCCCCCCCCCCCAACCCAGAATTAGCATGCGTCTGCCTAAAAAGCAGGGCTGATGGCGTGTCTCAGGTGGGATTGTGTGAAGGAGAGAGCGAGCTCGTGGGCCGGCCTGGTCACCTCTGCATGATAAAGACAGCCCTTGTTTCTCTGAATATTGCACGCTTTGTTACGAAAGGCCTGTGTGAGGCTGGAGACCGGGCCTGGAGTTAGGTGGAGACTCTGGCAGGACCGCGGTGCTCGAAGCTGTCAAACGTCCTGACCACATTAAAGTCAAAACACCGCCGCTTGTCCTCTGGATTTCTCTGCTCGACGTTTGACGTCTTCGAGGAACCCGAGCTACAATCTCCTCTGGGGACTTAGCTGGGAATAAAACACGGGGCAGCAGGAAGACTGTGGTGGCAGTCCAGGAACGCCCGGAGGACTGAAACTCAGGGTTTAAATCTAGTTTTTAATCTACGGAGAAGGGAGCGCTCTGATATTTGTTTGGTTGGAAAGAGCATGAAGACCAGGAAGAAGATCAGCAAGAAACTCCATCCAATGGATCGATTACGTAGGATGTTCTCAACTGATGGACGTGTGCTTTTTCTTTACAGTCGATGGGTCTCACCACCACCAATAATCATAGCTGGTGGTATCTCAGAGTGGCTGATACTAATCCAGCTGACCTTTAGTCGGTAGACTATCTGGGCACTTGTGTTCTGGATATGGCTGTGAAGTTGTTGGACTAAGCGTTGGGTAGTGAGGCTAAATGCTGGTGGGAGACGGAGGTTGGTTGAGGTGTGGCTGAGAGACGACAACAAACAAGAGAGATGGCGATCACATGGAGGTCTTCCAGAGTGACCAGGGGCGTGGCTTCTAAAGCCCTGGAGGCGGGGTTACGTTTCCTAATATGGAGGGAAGCACTTTCATCAGAGGAGCCAGTGGGCGGAGCCTCTGGGTCTGGGGTTATGGATGGAGGTGTGGCTGCGTTCACATCACGAAACTCGGCGGTGTGAACGCAGCATCTGCACCAAGCATGGCGGCAAACGACGACAATGGAAGGTACAGGACTCCGTCTCTCTGCTGCCGTCTCCCATCCACAGGGATGGAGACCGGGGGGGAAGGGGGGGGGCGAGGACATGCGACGTCCGGGGAACAAAAGCAGCAAAAAAGGACAGAGATCGAAGTGCTTGTCAACTTTGACGGGAATAAATATCTCAGTAGATTTATACATAGACATGCAAGTCATTTTTTCTCTCTTTGAAGTTATTTACAATAATTACAGAACACAAAGTTTCCAGTTTCATTTTGACAAAATTGCGAGCATTCAATATTCAATATTACTACTATTATTTATGATAACATAACTCCTTTTGTACTTCTTTAAATCATTGCGATCATGGAATTGTGGCGACCTCCCTCTTTTAAAGTTTTTCTGTTTGTTTGATCACTTTTTGTGAAGCCGTTCACTCTCCTTCTGGGTTTCTGCAAATCTTTTACTGCATTTTATTAGCCTTTTATGATTAGAATTATAATAACAACAACAATAATAATAATGTTTTTTAAATGTATTTCTTAATATGGCAGGGACTGTGTGGGTGTGGTCTATCTATGTGACCCCTCCCCTAACTCCTCCCACTCAGGAAAAATAAACACTGATAAACCAAATACTGTCTCGTTTGGTGAAGAGAGCAAAGAGACATTTGGATCAAGCATAAAAAAATCAAATCAGTTCAGAACAAGTCACAGCTGTCACTGCAACAAGAACAAAGACATTTTCATGTTATCAGAGCAGGACACGCAACGGGTTTGGTTTCAGATAATTGTCTCAGGAAGACAAAAACCATCAGCTTGAGGGACTTGGTTCAATTAAAAAAAAAGAAAAGGCGGGAAAAAGTAACTTGTGTCACCGGAAACTAAAAGGACAACAACTGTTTATTGCGTGTGTGAAGAAACACGGCAGATTATTTCGCTAACAGAGTCGATCTTTGGAGGCCAAACCCTCTCAGGATGATTTGTTTCCTGCTCGTTTGTGTCCTGCTCTGACGGAAACTGTACACAGCCCACAGAAGCACTAATGGCACGTGGCCATGTACATACGGTCATACAAACGCAGTATGTTGGTGTAAGATTTACATGAATATATTTATATATTATTGTTTATATATTGGTTGACGAGGCTGCAGTCCTTTGTCACACCCCGGACAAACGCTCGCTGTTGGTCTGTGGGAGCAGGAATATCTAAATGTTCTAATTTTTGTCTCAAAGTTCTCTATCGGAGTCATTCCCAGGTTTTGTTCAGAGGGAAATCCCCTGAAAAAAGTTTGAATCTGATTGTTGCAGATGTCTGAATCAACTGCGATAATCTGCATGGTTCTGAGACTAAAGTGCGCGTGTGAACACAGCTTAAATCCGTGTTTATCAATGGCAGTAATCTCACGTCAGGTAGAGACGAGACCCGTTTCCAGGAACGTCTATCTGCAGAGCCCTTCACCCCGACAGTCCAAGCTCCATTCCTGTTCTGCCTAAATGTTCTGCAGTGTTAACAGTTAGGAGGCTTAGGAGGGACCTTGGATTGGCAGAACTGAAAACTGGTTTCTACAACTCAAGTTTTCAGCCTTAAAGCAACAGAAAGCTGGCCCTTTTGTTAGATGTTCTGGAATAAAGTTTGAATTTAATCTCTGCATCTCTTACCAGGAATTGTTACACGAACATATCCCAATAATAATAATAATAATAATAATCTGCATGTATTTAAATAATTCATCTTTTTCCTGGAGGGGAGTAAATTTCCTTCCTGGAAGAATCTCCAACCTGCAGCTGCGCGTTGATCCGGAAGTGTGAAGAGGACTGATAAACCAGCTGTACAGAAAAAAAACAAAAATGACACCAAAACAGCAAGAACAAAAGCAGTTATTAAATAGAAGAAGAAAGCACCACCGTTGTCTCCAGTTATGATTATGTGCCATATTTTTCCACTAATCAGACCACAAACTGGCATCTACAGGAGAAAGGAGAAAGGGAAGCTGGAGGCAGACGTTGTTTGGATCAACTGATTGACGGACAGAAAGACCAACATGCAGTGAGGGCTGGTGGTGGGGGTGGGCTTCAGGGCAGGCTTTTATTTTTATATTTGCGTTTTTTTATTTTTTTTTAGGTCTTGTATCTTTGTGAGGAACATCTCGGTGTAAACTTGACTTGCTTTGTGCTCTTCGATTTTAGCGGGATATTTTGAGAACACGAGTGGGAGGGAAAAGGCTTTGGCTTGAATTAAACAAAGAGTGAACATTGCGTACATTAAGGGCTCTGGTCCTCTTAGTTGCAATTTTTTATTTTTTTGCAATTTGTGAAAACAGCTGCAACCCAGTGGACTGCAAGCTGACGCGTCGCGCGTCTAAACGAACCCGTGCTGCCAACACACGCTCACAAACGTGCCGTCTTCACCGAAGACGAAGGGAAACATGCTGCACACGCACACAGATCGGTTTCCCTACAGCCGAATTCTCAGCAAACCATGTGTGGAGTAAACAAGCCCAGCGGGAAAAGGCGAGGTGAAGTCCAGCGAGAAGTTCAGACAGACCTGAATGACCACAGCTGGCGGGAGTTAAGCCTTTCACATTTAAACAAAACACTCAAATTATATTTTAACAAAAGGCGTTTAACAGAAATACTGAAACGCAGATTAATTATTAACAGTTTGTAGCTTGTAGCTCATGTGCTAATCAAACAGGTCCGATGAATGGTAAAGTGCATGATAAGGAGGGCGGGGTGGGGTACAAAAACACCTTCATGCAAACTCCACAACGCTTTTGCATGCCTTTTTTATAATCATCGTTATAATTATTACACACAGCAGGATGGATGGGGAAGGTCAGACTCCCAGCGCTCGTTGCCGTCTTTTTATACAACCAAACGACTACAACACAAGACAGGAGGACTAGGGAGGGCCGAACACTCGGACAAACTGACCCTCACCAAATTATACCGGTAACGTCTTCATGGTTTGATGGGTTTCAAGGGGCCTGATGGATGAAACAGGAACTTTACAGAAAATACACACAAAAAGCAACGTCATTGTCAATAAACTGGCTGGTGCTTTTGACGCCATCCTTACACCGCACACGTTCATCCACCTCAATCACCGCCAACGACTCTGACGCCGCCAGGACAACCGTCAGTTCTCTACAAGTCCACGGCGCTGAATGAAGGAAAGCGCAGCTGGCTAACATTTAAAAAAATCAGATGTGTGAGGTTACAATGACATTTTGCCTCGCTAAGTCACTAAATGCACTTTAGTTCACACTTCTTCTAAACGTTGGAAACCACTAAAAACAGAAAACACTACAGCAGCTGAGAAAAGATTCCATTCATCCTGAATCTACAGACAGTTTGAAGAGAGATTTGTTGGGTTTTGCTGCTGGGAGGAGTTGTGGAGGTGAAACTTTGGTGAACACAACAGTTTTGGTTTATTTAAACCTAAGAATAAAAATAAATGAAGCCCAATCTTCTCCAAACCTGAAGCTAAAACACCAAGCGCATCACAGACATCTAATGCTAACTTCTACATCTCAAGAAAATGCACGTTTTACACCAAACAATGACTATCTCTGTTAAATGAAACATTTCTCCGGCAGAGAGTGCAGAGGAATCTTCAGGTGGTTTCTCATCCAGCGTAGGCCTCAACAGAAGTTCATTAGCCTCCGTATCACAGAGCCTGAGCGCTTTCCTCCTCAAAGCCTCAAACGTCGCCCAGCAATTATTGTCAAATTATGAACACTTCACAATTTTCCTAAGAGACACAGAAACGTTTCAAATATTGTATTATAAAAAGTTCAGCCTAAACCGTTGGTATCTGGCCCAGAGCAAAGCAGAAAGTCCTGCGTCTCTGCTTCCAACAACTCCTTAGATGTTTTCTTGATGAAAATCCCAAAGTAACATCAGAGTAAAAGCTTTCCTTATATTCTACGAGGCTAACCGATGTCTTTATCAGGGTTAGCGCTTTTCTTTAAACGGCCCAGCCTTGGTATAATCTGGGTAAATCTGTCAAATGTTTCAGGTTTACAACATATGCAGTTAACATTTTCATGAGTTGCAATGAGACGGCGTTGTTCTGTAAAATGCACCGTGTGTTCGGTCATTTTCAGCTTTTTGCCCGCTACGGATCACTGCGTTACCCTTTCAGTAAACCCCAGACTGCAAACAGAATGTAGACTACAGCATTTATATTCCTATTATTGTAACAGTTTGTCCCAGATAGCTGCGTTGAGTTCAGCACTACGTAACAGTTAGCTAGCGATTCCATTAAGTTAGCATCCAAATTTGGCTTAGGTTGCTAACGCTATCAGAGTCTAAAAACCAGCTTAAAGTCACAAAATTTTACTTCAGGTGATTTAAAAGTGTAAAACTGTTTTTCACGTTACATTTATTTCTATAGATTAGCAAGAATTTTTAAACGATTAGCTAAAATTACTCTATAGTTAGCATTATCCTTCATATTAACTAGAATTAGCTTCCAATTTAGCATAATTTTGGTTTATGATTCAGGCTAATAGTTAGTCGCTGAGAACAGGACGCAATAAAAAAATATTTAATTGTAAAGAAGACTTAAATACTGTTTATGTTGTAAAATGTAATATTTCTGCATGTAACTATCCTTTAAATTAGAATTAGCCTATGATTAGCTACAGTTAGCTTCCAGATATGGTAGAAATAGGTTGATAGCAGCTAGAAAGGTTCCAGAATATCAAGGATTGTTCTATGACTGGCTATAATTAGCTTTTAATAATTAAAAATGTATTTTATTACAAATTTGCCAGTAGCCACAAACCCATGGTTGAATTTTATGATATCTGTTTCACAACACTGCGCTGGACACCATAAATGCCTTCCAGAGTTTTTCAGAGAAAAGTAACTAGAAAACAGACAACAAATCTTCATTAAGCTTCTACACAACCTACACAAACACAAGCTAATTCTACAACATGCAAAGCAGTTAAGACTAATCCAAAAACTGGCAGTAACACAACATTCATGGGGCCTTTCTACGTCAGAAGTTAAACATATATGACATGTTCAGGTTGGGAATGAATGTGTGTCATGTTGATCCACCTTCCTGAGAACATTTGGCTAGACGCCTCCCTACTATTATTATCCCAGGACTTCCTAGAAGAAGGCTAAAAAGAGTCGAACGGTGCATCCTGTCTATGCAGAGAGGTGTGATGTACCTTTCACATTATCTACAGGAATTCCCTCACGTGTGGCAACCGAAACATCACAACTTTCCAACACAAACACGCCGGAGACACGTCAGATCGCACAAACTCAACGTTAACACAATGTTAAGCAGATACAGCACAAGATACATCACACACGCACCGGAACAGCAGCACGACAAAAGCAACAAACGCTCGCCATCAAAACACGAAACAGCCACGGGACCGTCGCCACACTCAGGTAACTTGTTTCGCTTCTTAGCTGGCTTTCATGTGTTTCCTTTAACTTTTTTTTTTTTCGTAGAATCTACCAGAAGAATAGCTTGAGGATGACGCCCCTGCCGCCATCAGGATTTTAACTTGAAGGCAAAATTCTCATTGGCTTTCTTAGTGTTGGTAGGCGGGACAAGTCGTCTTTCTTGTATCTAAACTGCATAGATTAACTGTCCTTCTCCCCCCACCCCCGTTTGAAGCCTCCTACCCCACATCCTCCCACCATTCACCTGTCCATCAATTATCTCCGTGTCGCACAGGGTGGCTAACCAGAGTAACCAGGATGATCAGAGGCCCTCCCTCCCCAGTTCTTTGGTTGGATTGATACAACAATCTGGGGATTCTGACCTCCCCCTTATCAACGCAGTGTTTCCCCAACCAGTCAGCTGGCTGTGAAAGCACCTCAGGGTGCCTATCACGATCTAATCGGTCTACGGTAACAGGCTGACCAAGGTGAATGATGGGACAAAGCAGCCAATGAGAGGTGGACTAAAGAGGCAGCTGGGCTGACGACGAGGCACGACGTTTGAGGCCCCTTCCCAAATGAACGTCATACGGATCCGCCCAAGTTCTAGAACCCTCCCTTCTGAAACATCTGAAATGGTTTTTCTACATCAATATATTAGCCGTTTTTTTTTTTTGTGTTTGTTTGTTTTTTCCTGAAATGAACGTGAGGAACCCAGATGACAGATTTTTTTCCCACAGAACTCCCACCCAGCAGCCGTCACTGTCCTCGGAGACTCCCGAAAAACGAAAACAAAAAACGTTAACACATAAGAAAACAGCCAAAACAAACAGTAAATGTCATATTATAGGTTATCATTTTTTACAGGTAGCTAACCCACGTGTTGCTTCATATGTTCAATACATTTACATAAATAGGTTTATTTTCCCCTCGCTTGTATACGTTGTGTGGATAAGTCACCTATAATGTGGTGTTACTGTGTTTTCTTCTTTGCTTTTTTGTACCCCGCCCAAACCCGTGGTGTTTCCTCATATCTGTGATTGGATTATCTCTTCCTAGCTGATTGGTTGTCGGTCTTGCATTTGTGTTTCAAGTTTTTGTGTTGTCGTTGCTGTTTCTTTTCTCTGCTGTCTGTCGGTCAGTCGGTCGGCATCAGTCATCATGGCAGCAGGTGGAGGAACGTCTTAGAAGCCCAGTGTGCCGCCAATGGTTGACGCCAGGACTACGCCGAGGATGACGCAGCAGACGATGATCATAATCTTCTTCTGCAGGGCGACAGTAGGAAAACACACTGATGAATAACGAGGGAAGGATAGATTACTGATGCAACACATTTTTCATTAGCAGAAGCTTTTAATGCTACTTTGTTTTTTTTTATTTGTCCTTCGCGATTCAAAATCTATAGCATTGACATTTGGTTAGCTATCTTAATGGTCACTTTATTTCCTATAAAATTATGCTAAACGTTTGTAATTTAGCACACATTACATCTATAACTTCACTTTATTTTGTCCAACAAGTTAATGCTGCCCCGATAAAACCGATTTCAATGAATGGAGTTTATGCCACAAAGGTCTCTACCTAGTAGACTAGTGCCAAATCCATTCTGCACCCGTTCCAGGTATGGCCTGTTCTTTAAGAGACGGGTCCACAGTGATGGATGTACCTGGTGACGTCATCAATAGCACACACAACAAGGCCTGGCACCTGGCTGAGGATCTGGTTTCCCTGTTTGATCTAAATAACTTTGTTCTTTGACCATAGAGTCCTCATACGGGGGTACTGACTCTCACATTCTGATTTCTGACCTCTCATCCAGAAGCAATCAGTCTTGTGAGACCATATGGGGAAAATACTCCAGAAAACGTAACTTCTGTGGTAATTGAGATTGTCAAACTGGTCTATAAAAGTTGGTGGTGATTCAAGCAGTTTTACGACTGTTCATATGAGAGACTTCACTAAACAGAAGGAGCTCGGAGTAGAGTCACTGCTCTTCTTCATCAATGGTGTAGGGAAGCTGATGTAAAATTCTTCCTGATATCTGTCTCTGAAAGTGTTTTAGACATATCTCACTGAGAGGTTTTTCGTCCTGTCTCTGTCCTCACTAATGCAACATGTCGACGCGCACCCCGTCAGGAGGAGGCATGTTCTGTTGCTTTGACCAGTTGATATGTTCTCATTTTTTTAAGCATTTCGTCTGTGGTACGAATAGATCTCACCAAACTGGGAGAGTAGCAGGAAAGAGTCTGAAAGAACGTTTATTTTTACAAGCAAATGTATTTTATATATAGACGGGTAAATATTTATCTTGAAATGTTGCTGGTGCTTTTAAAAACACCTAAACGTAATTTTTAAGGTCAAGCTATGTAGTCTGAGTAAGTTATTAGGAAATTAACTTCCTCTATAGATTCTCCTGGTGCAACCGACTGTTGAAAAGAGGCTAATTTTACCTGCAGTGACACCCACTGTTTAAAATGAGAACTGCAATGAAAGCCGTGCAGGTTTTAAGTTTGAAAAGTACAGCCAAACCTTGAGATCCCCAGAGGGATCTTAAGGAAAGGGGTCCTGGGGCGCTCAGACAGAGTCCAGCCTTTTATGGGCAAATGGCTGCATGGAGGTCGTTCAGAAACCAATCGGACAACATGAACTGACCAATCAGAGCAGTCCAACCCTTTATAATATTTAGCTCGAAGGTCGATAATTCGCCTTCAGAAAAAAGAGGACTTCTGGAACAACAGTTAACTTCAGAGCAGAGTTTCATCAGGAGAAAAAAAGAGAGTAATTTCTTACCTTGCGAGCCTGGCTCTGGTATTTTACGGCCTTCTTGGTGTCGGAGACGGCTCGCTCCACATAGTCGACGGAGTGTTCTACATTGTACTCAATTCTGTCAATCATTTCTCCCTAAAAGAAATGTCAGAATTGAATATGGTACCACAACACACAACCCCTCAATCTGTCCTTTCTTGCACCATCTACCTGGCTCTCGACAAGCATGGCCATGTCGACGAACATGTCGTGGAGCTCACGGATGCTGTTTTCCAGCTTGATGATCTCGGTGTGTCGGGTCTCGATCTCGTTCAGGGCCTGTTTGGTCATCTGAGAGTCCATTTTGATCTGCAGAAGTTTTAAAGAAATAAATAATTGCTTCTCTGCTTTATCATCTAAAACCCCCTAAGCCTACATAAACACAATGTACAAACAGAGATTTGTGAAAATAGAAAGCCTCAAAGGGTTTCTAAAATCTAGCAATAAAATCACACCTTTTTCATAGTTTGGCTAATCCTACAACTTCTGGTCAGGTGCGACTTATATATCAAATTTAAATAGTAAATTATACTGACCAACATGAACTAAGGAGTAAACATTACCGTCTATAGCCACAAGAGGGTGCTCTAGGCTTGTGAAAACTATATGCTGCTCCTGTACCACTTACAAATGAAAAGACTGAACACATGTACCTATGTTGTTTCACTGTTTCAGTATCATTCACGCAGCGGAGCGTTGCATGGTGCAGCTTGAAGGGCCCAGACCACAACAGAACCTTTAATGGGCTGACCATGAAGCTAATAACAGCTAGCGCTAGCTTACAGGCATGTTGTCCAGGCAGTTTACAATTGATGCATGTGAAAATGTAGCACCGCTACGCTCGCAGTCTAATTTCAACGTAATTTTGAAAACTTTCAGTGTAACGAGTCCGGTATGCTGAAACGGGCAGGCCACAGGAGTTGGTGGCTTGTTATGCTAATTTACTTCATTCAACATCCCAGGTATGTTCCATTTTATACAGTGCTATGAGACTTATATATGTTTTATTCCTCTTTATAAGGCATTTTCTGATTTATATTCCGGATCGATTTATTGTCCAAAAAATATGGTTGTACTTCAGATACCAGTTTTAGTAACTTTAAAAAAAGAGAGTAAAATCTAAAATCTGATGCAACATAACATATAAAAAATGGTGTAAGGAAGAAAATAGAGAAAGAAAATTGCCTTGTATTTTAACATTTATCAGCAGTTTAATTCTGTGGGTCATCAAGAACAGAATGAAAACCATGCATCTACAACATGTATAGTATTAAATGTTAACAGCAGGTAGCTTTGCTATCATGAACATACAGTTAGCTTATGATTCTTTGGACGTAGCTACTAGGTTAGCTAGGAGAAGTTTGTTTGTACAGCACAGTTGTACACAAAGTACAACATTTAAAGGAAAAAAATAATGATTAATTAGAAAGACCTAGCTTCCAGTTTAACTTGAATTAGTCTGTAATTATCTATATTAGTTTCTAAATTAAATAAATGTTTTTTTAATTAAAAACTAAACAATTTAGCAAGCAGATTATTTGAAATTATATGCTAAACAAAAAATGCAGATTTGCTAGAATTATTTTATGATTGGTAACAATATAGACAATGCCACTGATGGCAGCCTCAATCTCTTGCTTTTTGCATGTTTTTGTTCTGCTCTCTGCAGCCATTTGAGAATCACTTTTAATAAAGAGGAACTCCTAAACCTCAGAAAGTGGTGATTCAGCTTTTTCACCCAGGTGAAGTCACCTACAGTCTGGGCGTTTTGTTTGTGACATGATGTTGTTTTCTGGCTTTTCGAAACTTTACTAATATTGTTGTCATGTAGCTGCGCCTCCATTTTTCCTGTAGCTGTTTTCTTCCTTCTCTGATTTTCTTCCTCAATTTCTTCCCTATATAAGGAAACCGGTTGATTGCATCAAAGTCCTGACAAGCAGCATTCACTCCTGAAGAATCGTAGAGCCACAGGGAGAGTCATCTGCATTGTACATGGCTTTGCAGCAATCCCTCATACTGAGCAAGCATGAAGCGACATGCCTGACCTGAAAGCCCTCTTCTTCTCCTTTAGTAAAGCTTTTATCTCAGGGTTTTTCCAGGGTCTGCTCTTGGAGAATCATCTAACTTTCATGAGGGGCAAAGTCCTCATCTATGTCCTCTTCATAAGGATAGAAGAGCTCATCCCACACAGTGGAGCTGAAGCAGTCAGGCCTCCTCAGACCATTTCCTCTCTGTGCGTGTTTTAACTGGTTCTCTGTGTACAAGGGGTTTGTACACAGGTTCGAGGTGAACCAGGTTATGATCTGAGTCCCCCAAGGGAATGAGGGGTGATTAACTGTACATATGCCTCTTTGTGGTTTACATGCAGTTAGTCTATTGTTTTATTGTCTCCAGTGTTAAAGGTAACATCCTGATTAAAGGTGGGGAAGGTGGTGGAAAGGGATGCATGGTTAAAGTCCCCTGAGATCAGAAAAAACAGCCTGTGTTAGGGTTAGTGCTTGTAGATTGCTAGTAACTGTGTGGATGACGTAACAGGCTGCTAAAGTGTTTGGAGACGGGCGCACATATGCTGCTATCGCGATAACGTGTGAGAACTCTCTTGGGATCATATATGGCCTCAGCCCAACACCTGGCAGCTCAATATCCTTAGCTCAAATCATCCTGGTAATCGTAACATGTCCAGAGCTGCACCATCTGTAATTAACATACAAAGCCACGCCCCCTCCTTGCTTCTTACCGCAGATGGAAATCATCTATTTATACGCTGGAGCCCAGAATTTGCTGTGTTAGCCAAGTCTCTGTTAGCATCAGTAAGCCAGCCTCTCTGTAGATGCACTGATGACGGGTTAGTGTTGCTAATTACTCCTCTTTATTTGTGAGGGATCTTAGATTCCCCACGATGATGGATGGAAAGGCTGGTCTGTAGCTTCTCCTCCAGCTAGGTTGGCTTCTGCCTGCCGAACTCTTTACCCTTGTCTTCTGGGGGATTTCTGCGGTGGTAGCTGGGCTATTAGTGATTGCTAGCAGCTGATCCCTTGTGTATACATTAATGTTGTTGTCCCCCTCGGCCCCCAAAAAACAAATGCTATATAAATTAAAATAAGCAGCAAAATTGACCACAAAATGGTAATTTCCATGCTGTGAGTTGAAAGGCAAAAATACAGGGACCCACACACTGTTAGAAGTACATAAAAAACATGAAAAACTTAAGATAGGCTCTCGTGGCGCTGCAGAGTAGCTTTAGTAGCTTTTCTGAATTGTTTGAACTGATGGTTGTCATCCCTTCTCCTGTTCATTGATGGTTAGACCAACTTACCTGCTCAGGCTAACTCATCACCTGCTGTAAACCTGAACTTTACCGGCCTCTGCCGATTGACCGCCACACTGTGACATCACAACAGACATGGCTTCAATCAGAGGAGCTCAGCTGACAGCCAGGTGTTTTGTCATTTCCCATATTACTGGTCCCAGCAGATGTGAGCGCTTTCAATTTGAAGGAGAAGAAAACACAGAGAGCTCCTTCAAAGTAAAAGCAGTGGCTGCTTTTCTCTCCCCCCATATTTCCTGAGACAAATGCCGTCTTCACTTGATGTTTCAGCGCACCTTGTGGCCATTCTGCACCCTGACCACATGATAATGCGTGCAGGAAGCAGAATGCTGCAGGTTAAAGTGACCTCAGGTGCAGTGCTTACATCATCGGTGAAGATGGCCAGTTTGCCACTCTCCAACATGTCCTCCAGCTCTTCGTTGGTGGTGGTTCTTCCAGCTGTAGACAGAGCACAGAGAGAGAAGCAGAGAGATTATTTAGGGATACAGAAAAGCTTAAAGGTCATCAGGAATCAGCAATATTTGTTGTCATTATGCAGCCTTAACAATGCCTCGGATGGAGTGCATAATTCAGATGAATCTGAATCTCAGGTTTTTACACGACTCAGCGTCTGCTTCATTGTTGTATCAACCCATCAGCGACTAAAGTCCAACGAACAGAAGGAAGCTGAAGCATGAAAGCAGCACTTTTCAGGATCTCACCCAGCAGAAAACAGTTCATAGTTAAAATGTTATGTTTCAGGACTTCTCTTTTCACAGATCCCGGCTGTTGTCCAGAAACTGCAAAACGTCCAAGCATCATTCTAAGACAGGGTTAGTCAAACCCAAATCCTCCAAACTGTTTGAATCCACATTATCCACCAGGCCAGAGGCTCTCTAAGACCTAACACTGAAATGTCAGGGCTGGTCACCTGCAACATGCTTCTCTGCATCCTTTCACCTTTGATATCTCACATATACATGCATCATGTGCGTTTAGCGCCTCCTGTTGGATATATCTCTCATCCCTGGCATGCACCGCCAGTGTGCAGTCTGGTCTGGAAGAGGTTGTGGTTCCTTATGTTTGGGGAGATGCAGGTCCATAAAGGAGCTCCATCAGCAACAGTTTCTAATCTGAGGCTTTGAAAATACTCCAAGTCCGTCCAGCTCCAGTGCTGCTGAGGGTTTATCTGGCTTTATCAGCATTCATTGCTCCTGCCTGCAGGAGTTCAGCGCATCCATCATGACAGATTAGTTCCCGAGGGATGGATCAGAGGCAGTGGATTTAATCTGGACGCTTAAGAAACATGTTTCAGATTCAGAGAGTTGCGGAGAAAAGGGAACCCTGATAGACCAGAAAAACATGTCCCAGAAGCCTTTCACTGAGACCTAAAGAGCCTGAGTGTTTTATAAAGTTAGAAAGTCTCTCCTTTAACTGCAGCACTGAGCTGCCAGCGTGTGAAGGTCACAGTTAAAGTGCTGAGTGAAAAATAGCTGCATCACCTCTGCAGCGTTTGCCCGCTTTAATCTGTCCTGCTCAGCCTAACGAGGGTCTGTCTGGGTCTGCTGTTCAGCCAGACAATAATTAACCCTTCAACAGATTCCCTGTTAACACCGCATGGCTGGAAACTGAGAGCAACGCTCAGGATTTCAGGTGACATGAAAACATCCAGACTGCTGAGTCAGCAGACTCCTGTTTCTGTTTTACGACTCCTTCTGAAGATGTTTGCGGAGCTCTTTGGTTCTTTGAATCCAAGTCCTGCATATTTAGGTGGTTTCTAAAATCCATTATCTTCAGCTGTTGATTTGGAACAAAAACTTAAGGACATTTCATCTGTTTTAAATGCTTTTATCAACAAATAAAATTCCTGCTCAGGGTGAATATTCTCACGGTCTTTCTTCCTGAATCCTGCCAACGGGACCCAACCTGCGAGCTAATCCCAGCTTTGTGACTCCAAGGAAACAAAATCCACAGATCACCACCAAGCTGTTCCTGGTTGGTTGGAAGAAGTTGCTCTCGGAGGTTTTGATCCGCACTTTATTCGGCACAGAGTTCTCGGACTCAGTGGTTCTTGGATGAGGAGCTACTCCGTGCATGAGTTGGATGGGGATCCTTCACTGCTGGTTCGTGCAGCATTCATGGTAGCTCTCAACTGTTCTAAACTATCCGTCAGAGAAGGTTCGGTTTCTCCTGCCTTCTGCGACCCATCCCGGTTCTTCCTGCAGAGCTTGAATGTTCCTGAAGGACCGTCTCGGACATCTTGGATTTCTTCTTTGCAGCAGATCTGCTCTGCTTGGAGTTCTTGATGTTCCTTCAGCTGTAATGTTCTCAGCAGCGTTTTCCTGCAGGCGAGGCTGTTTGGAAGCAAAGCAATGATGCTCTTTGCAGACAACCATTGCTAACAGATCACCGGATCACTCTCCACAAACACTGAAGCTGCAGCATTTGTGTCTCTGCAGAAGCTTTGGACCATGACAGCACATGTGGTCCTCCAGCAGCTCCAGCATTTGGGCCGCTGCTGCCTTATTGTTGGATCTGCTGTGTTCAGTTGTGCATCACGCTGTGTGCTGGTTCTGTTGTGTTCTGAACTCACTGATTTCCAGCTGTCTCTGGATGCGGTCCTTGCAGCGGTCGCGGTACTTGGACTGCGTGGTGTTGTACTCGGTCATCACCTCCACAAATTTACGTGACAGCGTCGAGTGCTGCAGGAACACAAGCAGGAGAACGTAAACTGGTTGAAGAGGGAAATGCTATAAACCAAAGCTGGAGCTTTATTACGTCAGTTCAGATAATCAGAATATTTTCCTGTAAAATGGCCCATTTTGATTTAGATGGAACCAAATGTTGAAATATAGCTGCAGAAATCTAAAAACAGTAAACATGACTGATGGAAATGTTTTCAGTCTGTAGATCTGAGTGAGCCGCTTCTGATCCTGCAGTAACTGCAGTTCCTTTCCTGTCCACTGGGCGGCAGCAGTCATGAAGGCTGCAGCCAATCACAGAGCTGGATCCTGCAGCTTTTTTTTAAATAGACTTTATTTAGCACAAGAACAAAAGAAAACAGGAACAAAAGAGAACAAGATCTAAACAAAAACACATTATTAGCTAAAAGAATTAGAATGGCAGATAAATTATAAAGTCAAACTAACTTGGTGCTCAAAGGTTGTAGCTTTTTGCGGCCCGATATCATTTCAATGACTTTAGCATTTAAACTTCATCTTAGAGAGTCTCTATAAATATCAACTGAAGAGAATAAAATGTTGCAGATATGTATAGCTGTGAATATGACATCTACTATAAATAATAACAAGTTAACAACATATAATAGTTCTGTATTACTAAATCACTTTTTACTGTTTCAGACAAAACGTCCTTATTTGTTAAAGTAAGTCTCAAAGGTACACAGGGTGGTGAAAAGATGTCTCCTAGAAATATTTCTCACAGTTTGGTTGGTTCCTCACTAATTAAAGGACAGTCATAAGCAATATGGATGGTTCTGGGATCAAGGCATGGAGCAGAGTGATTTCAGGTAGAAGGCAGAAAGTTTAGGAGGACCTTGTAGCAAGAATGAATTTAAATGTTGAAACAAAATGATTTTAGCGATAAAACTCCAGAATGTGAGTCCAGAAGGATTATGGGAGGTGATAAGTCATGAATATTAGTTTGAACCGGTAGGATCAGCAGCAGCAGTAACTGGTGCCCAGCTATCCAGATGTAACTGGCTTTGTGATGACAGGTTTGATATTTTATATACTGATTCTGTGACAGGACAGGTTTGAATGTGACGGGAGTCCGGACCCGACCCACCTGTGTCTTACGGATCCGGAGGTCCGCTGATGATCTGTTGAGACCCTCCTCCTGCTCGATGCTCTGCTCGATTGCTGCAGAAACACAAAGATGCAGATAATGTATCTGGGCTGTTTTATCAAAAAACATTTTAGTACCATAACCACAATGTGATCCTAGGGTCTGACCCACGTTTAGTCCAGTTGTAAATTGTTTTACAATAAGCTTTAGTTTCTCTGCACACCGCCACCGGCTCCGCTGCAGTTTCCTGGCTTAGATTCACAGATTTCTCCACAAATGTGAGAAAACATAAGCAGAGAAAACTAAAGACTAAAGACACAGTAAAATGCACAACAGGTTTCTGGGAGTTGATGCTCTGGAGAAGTATGGAGCACAAAGGTCTTCACCCATAGATGTACAGCAGGTCCAGGTTTTCACCTTTTCCATGGACTCAACAATAAAAACACCACATTATTCAGAAAAATAACTGGGGTGGCCGCAGAATGGTCAATTATTTAACAGTTCTCCTCTGGGACATTTACCCACAATATCCCACAGATATTATCTAAAAGATCTGAATTAAAGCTATAATTGGTAATCCTGTTCAGAAACACTTTTTGTTATACTGGGTAAAATGGTCTTTTCATCCTGAAAGTAGTCAATACATTATGTATTCAGAAAAAGGAGGTTAAACAATTATATCTCTGTGGGTGCTGCAGGCGTGTAAAAACTGACCAATCACTGCTGTTTGGGCTGAATGGCAGCGATTGGTCAGAGTTTTGGTTCTGCTCTCACCACCCTCTGTCCCTCAGGTTTGTGGGAAATCACCTTTTCTATTGGTCGTCCCACATGTCATCATTCTAACACGCTCACGTAACGCCAGTGTGCGTGCTCTTTCATTGTTAGTTTCCACTTACCGACTACGCACTAGTGTTTGTGTATCTGGTTAGCTTAGCGGTTAGCTTAGCAGTTAGCTTCAGTGTTAGCCGTTCATTGTAGACTAGTGGCTGAGAGTCACAAGAAGTGAACCGTGTTCATGTTTATGAGAAGAAGAGGAAGGAATCAGTAGAAAGAAAAAAGACCAGAGTGGATTTGGGAGATTTTGTTTTTCACGCGATACCCCCGAGGAGTGGAAGAGCAGGTAAGACGTTCTGGCGCAGTTATTCAAAAAGGGACTTAGCTAAACTTTTGGAGAAATTGCAGACTCTACCTTTAAACGATGAAATTAATAGAAAATCCCGGCAGGATTAACGAAAAACAGGCAGATGGTTCAGCTTTAAAACAGCAGCAGCGTTCTTCAGTTAGAGCTTTAAACGTTCCCAGAGAAATTAAAGCTTCAAGCTTCAGTTCTGCCTGAAGAGCTTCATATCCAAGGGGCAAAAAAGGAGAACCTGGTTCCACCAAGTTCAGAAAGTCCGGTTTTTAACAAAGGAGCGGATATATTCGGTAAAGCTTGTTACATAAAAGTACAGCAGCTTTTCAGGAACCACAGAGAAACCAGGTTTTAAAGTGAAACCAGGAAACATGCAATACATTTATTGTGAAACACGAAGAGCATGAAGACAGAGTGTACAACAACGTGCAGAGAAAGTATCATTAAATATAAATGTTACCATAATATCAAACTGTTAATCATAGACATTTGATAATACAGCAGTGTTTTATTAGCCTGCTTAAGTCCCAGAATGTTTGCAGCTTGCTTCTCCTACTCAGACCAGCTGGACGAGTCCCGTGACTGAAATAATATAAAAAAACTTTTTATTTGTCTCGATCTCTGCAGCTAATGTGGAAAAGTGACTTTCTAAAGTTCATCCTCCAAATACCCAGAATCTCCAGGAACTACAGATCAGAAATGAAACAAATTTGCAGCAGAACAATTTTAAAAATAAAACCTTTAATTTGAGCACATAAGTGAAAATATCCGGTTCCGAAGGTGTCAGCACCTCCAATGATCCATTTAAACTAGATTTAAATGGAACCAGCAGGCCTTTTACTCTTATCAACTCTTCAAAATGGGAAGGACAAGAGAACATGGCATTCAAGGTCCATCTTGATCAGTCATTAAATAAAAGAAATCAGTTATTTATCTTGTGGGATTCTTTTTTCCACATACATAAACATCATCAAATTAAAGCTTGGACTTTTCTACCATCTCCAGAGTGAGAAACTGCTGCTGTGATGAACGATAATTCAATATAAGACTTTCTCACATCTTTAATGGTATGTAAAGATGTGTGAAAAGGTTAAAACCTTCTTCAGTTTTAACCTAAACTGAAGAGACTGAATCAAACTCGTCCTTCGTCGTTCCCCTCTCCTCATCACTCTGCAGTTATTTAATTTAGGAGCGGCGGTTTAATTACATGTTCCTCACTGAGGATCACTGTGATCACTGCAGCTTCTAAAGAAACCGCCCAGGAGGAAGATCCTGAACCAGAATCAGATTTGACCAACGAGGCTTTCAGCATTCAGTCATCGAGGTCAATAAGAACAGATTTAAAGCTCTAACCAGAAAAATTATCTGAAAAAGACTTCAGGAAGACCCTTCAGAGAGCATCTCTACCCTGGACTTTCCTCCATGCCTGCTCTCAGGTTCTACATCGTCTCACTGGATAAACACGTCTGCCGAACATTAGACACAAAGCTGAGCTGCAGCCTGAAATAAACCAATGTTTAAAGTTTCACGGAGACACATTCTGTCAATTCAGATTGCAAACTGAAAGTGTACTTTATCTGCATTAAAATGTGGGGAACTTATGTCATTCTGCAGAGTTTCACTAAGCAACATGTGGTAAGATATAAACAACCAACACTGGCGTCGTCCGACCGCGTGTCTTCAGCTACGGTTCTTCTCAGGACGCAGCACACAGACCTGAGATGTTAACTTTTCCTTACAGAACTGCCTTTCTGCAGGTCACTCCAGTCGGCATCGTAGGACCAAAGGTTTAGTCAAAGCAAACTGATCCATGCTGATGGTGGTCCTGGCAACCCAAAAGTACATGAGTACATGACCTTGTGCAACAAGTGTGAAAAGAAGGCTATATTATATTTCACCCCAAATCCATTTTCATTGTTTTCTTGGTTTACATGTAGTATTTTATTTTGGTGGAGAAGCTTTTATTTTCGTACTTCCTGTTTGCGCCATTTCCTGTGTATTCCCGCTACTCACCTCAGCACGCTCTGAGCTGCGCTTGGGAGAGGTGAGTCTGCGGAGCGGGTTCTTCAATTTACTTGTTAAGATGCTTATTATGCCTTAAAACTTAAGTTTGGTAGATTCACATTGTTTTTTTTATTGTTATTTACTTAATTGAAGGTTATAAGATGATTTTTATATTAGGCACAGCATTTTATTGGGCACTGTTCAGCGCTAATTCCCAGTTTGGTGATATTTAATAGGCTTTGTCATGTAAAATGTGGTTCTGAGGTTTCCTATTATTTTCATTGAAGGAGTACATATGGAAGCCTGGTTGAAACCGATGCTGTGCTGAATATTATTTTTGTTTTAAACAGGTACGTGAGTTCCTTTTTTATCTTTAATTATTAAACAAATGTACTGACATCAGTGGATGTTCATATTGTACTAAGTTCCCTTGTTAATCTGATTTTAAATACATAAAATTGTAACTGTTGGGTAGGTCATTTTTGTTTTGGGTTTTATTTTAATGGTATTTTATTTGTAAACATTGAGAAAAACTTTGGTTGGCTTTATTTACTCACCTCAGTTCGCGCCGAGCTGCGCTTGGGAGAGGAGTACATATGGAAGCCTGGTTGAAACCAATGCTGTGCTAAATATTATTTTTGTTTTAAACAGAATAAACCTGCCTTGTCAGTGGTCTTGGTCTGCTGGTTCTTGGATGAACACGCACACACAACGCAGAGTATAAGAAAAGCAGACGAGTCAGGATGGGACAGGCTACACTTGGTAGGGTTTTGCTTATCTAAAGGCCTGAGAGCACAAGAGAACAGTTTTATTATCAGGTTTCTAGTTTTCTGTCACTGACATAGAAATCCAGGAAGCTTTGATGTTATTCATAATTCCTGTAAATGTATTTATTGGTTATCAATGCTGTCAAACTTTAAATGTGTTATTTAGTGAAGTGGTTATATGTTTAAGTTTACAGTAGGTCCAAATAAACGTGGAAACATCATTCACAAGATATTTAATATTGCGGAAGTGACTGTTCATTTAGATCTGTTTGCAGAAAAGTATCTGACATCGAAGGGAAAGCTACTGAAAAATTAGTAAAAAGGTTAAAATAAATTCATCCATGTAAGTCCGCTCATATGTTTGTCCAGAGCCTGTTTCTGATTGGCTGGCCAGCTCCCACCTGACTGGTCCACAGGGACTACTGGTTCAGAAAGCTTTCCCATCAGGACCAGGAAGACATTTTTGCATAATCTCTCTTCTGCTGAGTTAAATGTTCAGTTTGTCTGCCTTGTATATTTCGGTTTGGAGACACACTCTGCTTAGCTATTTTTTAAAGTTATGCCCATATATTCTTAGCTACTGGATCTTCCAGTTATCCAAGAATCTTCCCATTTCATCCCTGGAGCAAGCTCAGGCTCATCAAACTGTTCTTGTGCCATTATGCAAGGCAGATTTTGGAACCAAACACCTACAGAGACCCATGGCTAGTTTTGCAAAACTTGAATTGACGAGTCAGACCTTAAGTAAGACACTCTGTTTTTTCTATAGTAGCTGCTTTCTGGTGCTAGCTCAGTTACCTGATAGCAAAGCTAGCTTTGGGACTTTGATTACATTCCTCTCCCCATCTTTGTCATTTAGAGCAAACTCAGGTATTAGCTTTCGGAATTGTGCCGTAAAACACCTTCTTCTGAGAAACCTATAAGCTCCTAGCAATTCTCAATGCGATTTTCAATGCGGTTTAATTATGATTGCTTTACTGTTCTTTTTACTGCATGGATTAGAGTTAGCTATGTTTTAATCATGTGTGAGCAAATTTTTATTTCCAGCATTTGTCAATGTTTCACATTTTTAAGTTGTTTTTTCTCTTTGTTAATTTCAAATAAATAAACAGAAACGTTTGTGTCTTTGTTTAGTGTGTGACAGCAAGAACTCACTGGAAATTAGTTATTAATTTATTTTAAATTACTTCTGAGAAATTATGAGACTGACTGGTTCAACAACTTTGTTATGATCTCAAATTAAATCAGCTTTATTACAACTGAATACTGTTATGGTGAAACCAAAATGTAACTTAATTTTATAAATTATACTGAGATGCTTTTTCGAAATATCTTGCCTTAACAGCC
The DNA here is from genome assembly GCF_011125445.2 of Fundulus heteroclitus. Lineage (NCBI taxonomy): Eukaryota > Metazoa > Chordata > Actinopteri > Cyprinodontiformes > Fundulidae > Fundulus > Fundulus heteroclitus. The sequence goes on along the minus strand of NC_046376.1, from coordinate 2,305,547 downwards.
AAGCTGTTGCTATAAATTAGCTTAGGTCAATATTTTATGATTGATGACAAAGTTTTAACTAAATTTGTTTAGGCAAAATAACCATCCCAGTTTGCTGATCCGTGTATAAGACGTAACGGTTATTTGAACAGTACTGAACAACAAAACTGTCACAATATGACTGCTTTTCTGCTTCTTCTAACACATCATCATTTAAAAACGTCATCTGATGTTTGTTCAGCAATCACAAATTATTTTATTTAACGAGTAACTCACCCCCAAATCAACTTTTTTGCCCATATACTGTTAATATTACTCTCTTATAGTGCTGTCTACATATCACGGTCATTATTTTTGACAAATTAGTGCACATTTGTTGAAATCCTGCTTTTGTGTCTAAAATTCTCAGTGTGTTTATATGACCAGGGCAAATCTGTATTGCTGTTGGTTAAAAAGTTTTTGTGATGTAACTGCTGACGTCGGTAGCTCTGCTGCTGTGGGGTATAAAAGTAGCTCCGTCTTAAAAAAAAAGAAACACAGATTCATCTTGTACCTCCATAGCACGCACTGTGGCACTTTTCACACAAAATCACACTAAATGTTGAAACAATATTTGACTGTGACTGGCTCTCTAAATCACATTTTTCTTTGACATTTACACCAAAGATTTGTCTTGAGAATCTCTGTTTATTGCCCCTCCCAACATTGATACTGGATTTCCACATTACATCTCAGTTAAATTTTTTATGCAGGTATAAAATACACTTTTAGCTTTGAAGTGGTTGGGTGACCGCTCTTTAAACTATATACTTGCTGGATATTTGACAAAGTATTTCTTGCCTGTACCTACCAATTCAATATCTGCTCTGTTGTAACTTATTTTGTTATAATACTCTGTTACTATGAATATGTTGCCTTTCTTTGTGGTGTAAATATGACACAAGTTCACCTGATAAAAGAAAAATAGCTCTGTGTTCCGTGTTTAGCAGTTATCGTGAATAAATCATGCAGTTGTAAACCAACAACTCAGGGCAGATGCAGGTAATTAAAAAAGGATTCTTGAACCTCCTCTTGCTAATGGATCTAATATGATTTAAAGAAATGAATCGCATAAATCTAAGGCTGGTCATGATCTATAAATATTCATTAGTTGAGCCTGGATATTTTGTGAAGCATATGGTTATCTGAAGATGTTAATAGTTTTAAATTAGTTAAATATAAATGACCAGGTTACTTATTAATTTCTAAAATCAATATGACAACTTTAAGAAAAAAAAGGATATTTCAGACAAATCTCTCAACCTTTTGGTTTAAAATTTGTGACTCTATAAATGAAGTCCAACTGATGCAAAAAATCATATAAATGCAAGTGTAGTAGAAGGTCTCAATGGCTTAAACCTGCAGAAATGAAAGAAAAATCACCTTAAATTTGGAGGAACTCTCCTTTAACATGCGACTATTGTGATATTATGTAAAGAGACCTGGAGAGGTACATATATGACCCCAAAACTTTAGTTGTGTGGGTTCAGATAGACAGAAATCATCATAGAAGATCTGAGCAGGAGATATGAGCCAATTAATACCTAATCAGCTCTGTGTGTGTGTGTGTGTGTGTATTTGTTCTTGTTTAACTGCATTTTGGGCCCTACATGAGTTTAGCATCATTGTGGGGACCAACTGTCTCAGGCGTCTCCTTAATGAAACTCATTACCTGTTTGCAGAAATGCTCAGTGTACAGTGATGATGGCTGGTGGTGGGAGTCAATGTCACGTCCTGACATTTTTTTCTACAGGAATTGTTTGTGTGCATTTCCCAGCCTGTGGCGTGGCAGCGCCCTGCTGGATCTGCGATGACTCAGCAGTATCAGTGTGTGTGTGTGTGTGTGTGTGTGTGTGTGTGTGTGTGTGTGTGTGTGTGTGTGTGTGTGGGTGCACTGTATTCCTGGGTGTTGTTGTCTTTATATGTGACAGTGAGATGAAAACTGGGTGAGTAAGCAACAGATTGTGTGTTCTCATGTGTATTTTTGAGGACATGTTTAGCCTTTTTAGTTGAAAAAAGGCTGACGCGTGCTTATTTGTTCTTATGTAAAAATCCCTCCTAAATTATAGGATCTGAGCAGAGCTGAAGTGAAATGTGAGAATAATAAAAACTGTCAACAGAAAAAAAAAGCCTCACAGTTTGGAATTTGCAGTTGTAGAGAACTGAAAAAAAAAAACATCATGTTGCAATATATGTGATTTAAAACAAAGAGTCACAGTAAAAAGAAAGTGCATCTTTCTTCAACTCCAGTGTTTTGTGATCCAGGACAAATTAGAAATGATTTAAAAAAATCTTTAACAGAATCTAAAAGTATTCCAATATCACAAGTTAACAAAAACACACAACAGGCTCGTCATTGTCATTATTTAGTAAACAAAAATTGGGCATAAAGTCGCTGCTTCCACATGATTTTGGAGTGAAAGTAGAAGCCCAGAGCTGCTGATCAAATACATTTATAACAGCACTTCTATGAGAGAAAGAGTTTTGGCAGCAAACTAACACAATGTCAACCTGTCAGGAACCCCAGAGGTTTGATTACTTAGTTTTAAGTTCCTGTGGATCCTGCAGTCTGTTTATGTTTTGCATCTCATTCGTATTGTTTATTATCTGTAGATTCTTGTTTCTGTCAGTAGTTAATTTTCCTCTCATTATGATTTCAGTAATTTGTTCTTGTTTGTTAGCCCAGCCCACCTTCACTCTTTGTCAGGTTCTCAGTTATACCAACCCGGTTCTGGTCTTAACCTTCCTGGTTCCTGTTTTTCCTGCCTACCGGTAAACCTTCTGTTTATTATTTAACAAATCACTTTTCACTTCAACATGCAACTCCCGGGTTCTTGCCAGCAATTTGGTCCACCACCAACAACCACATACCTGACACAATCTGTAAGAAACCAGCAATTAAATTCAATAGAATTTTATTTATATAGCACCAATTCATGAAACATGTCATCATCAAGGCTCTTTATAAAGTTAAATTCCATCAGATCCTCCAGGTTGGTGAGAAAGTTTCCTCTCTAAGGAAACCCAGCAGGTTGCATCAAGTCTCTCCAAGCAGCATTCACTCCTCCTGAAAGAGCGTAGAGCCACAGTGGACAGTCGTCTGCATTGTTGATGGCTTTGCAGCAATCCCTCATACTGAGCATGCATGAAGCGACAGTGGAGAGGAAAACTCCCCTTTAACAGGGAGGAGAACCTCCAGCAGAACCAGAACCAGGCTCAGTGTGAACGCTCATCTGCCTCCACCCACTGGGGCTTAGAGAAGACAGAGCAGAGACACAGAAAGCTCAGAAGCTCACATTGCCCCAGGAGTACTTTCTATGGTAGAGAAGACAGAGCAGAGACACAGAAAGCACAGAAGCTCACATTGACCCAGGAGTACTTTCTATGGTAGAGAAGACAGAGCAGAGACACAGAAAGCATAGAAGCTCACATTGACCCAGGAGTACTTTCTATGTCAGATGGTAATAGCGGATGATCTGCCTCCCCTGATGATGTCACAGCTAACAGAACGCCAGACCAGGTGTACCTAATGACCTTAGAGAAGTAAATATAGCTGCCTATTGAATGAGTGTATAAAGTGCTATTTATTTAGTTTGTGCTTTTAATCTAATCATATTCATAATTATTTGCTCATCTCTAGCTACCCGGGAGCTCTGTTCTCATATTAAAGCCATATTTAGACCTTTGAACATAAGGGCTTAGAATCCCTGTCATACAATTTGTCATTTTATGAGCAGGATGTCTCATCAACCTTTAGTAAAAGGTTGTTTAAAGAGATTCTAAAGATTCTGGCTGTTTTAAAAAGCTCTCAGCTCCACAGTCAGTCGGCCAAACATGGTAATGATCACCATGTATGAGCAGGTGGACTCTTCAAACACTGAACCACTTCCTGAGGGTTTTCGGTCTACAGTAAGAGATGGTGCAGAGTTTTTGTCTGTGTGGGGACGAAAACCCCGTGCTGCCTCGTGGGGATTCCAATTATAGCTTCATCACCAGCATCACAGTTATCCTCAGTCTGCATATGTACAGTCAGTGTGTGTGTGTTGTAGTCCATCTCCTGGCTGTTCACATTAAAGCAGGGTTGTCCTTGAACTTTCAGCATGCCAGCACGCTGCAGCAGCCGCTCTCTCTGTGTCTCTGTAGCTTTAAGCTCGTTGGCTTGTCTTTCTCTCTGTGTTTGTGTTGCTGATTACAGCTTGATAAAACACTGCTACAGTTTCTGAATATTTTAATCTTCTCATGCAGCTGAAGGTTAATATGCATGATTATCCTCAGAGTGACAATATTCTATGAATGCATGCAGCACACAAATATTCCCTGTTTAATGCAGCTGCTGGGAAAAAAAACAATTTCTGTTTTCACAGACAATAACATCCTATGAACAAGAGACGTGACGTCGCTTTTGTGCCTAAATTTATTCTTATTTCAGTCTTGACTATCCTCAGCTAAATTCAGACCCTTTTAAATTAAGTTTATTCTTACAAATTAATGCACCTTACAAAGAGATAAAAAGTGTGGGGTACCTGCTTTTAAATGCAATAAATTATGCTGAACTTACAGACGCGCCAAACAAGGATTCCATGTTAGGTGTGTGATAGAAGTGAAGAAGGGTCAAATAGATGTGTTAAATTACAACTTCTTCCTAGTCTGGACCCTGGATTGTTACTATTTTGGATGACTAATTAATTTGGACAGATTCAGAGAAAGAGCTATTTTATTCATTTCAATTCATTTTCATTTATATAGCGCAAATTCATGAAACATGTCATCTCAAGGCATTTTACAAAATCAAAATTCTATTCTATCTAAATTAAGAAGGATGTCTCCTGATTGAACCAGGTTTCCCCCAAATGTTGACCAATTATCAATGTAACACAGAAGTCAAGTCAACCAGGAGGTGAATGAGTACACAGGGCAAACATGTTATCTCTCAACAGTTAATATGGCGTATCACATTAGATACACGAAATATAGAAATCAACATGGCAACAAATACCAATTACCTGACTTGATTTCAGAATTACATTAAATCCCCTTTGCTGACATCATACACCAGAGTCTCATTATTTAAATATTTATTATAGCAGTTAGTCAGTTTGTCAGCTGAATATGAGCGTTCAACTATCTTCAGAACTGAATTATAGTTAAAGTAATTAACATCAGTTAAATTGTGGGGACATAATTAATTTGAGACTTTTTATAGACAATGAATTTATAACTCTGAATCTTTATCCTGTTAAATTATGGTAAATGATTATTTATGCCACTTTAATTGCACCAGCGAAAGAAATGAACCTGTAAAAAGTTGCCTGCCAGTGTATTGACCTTCCTGTGACTCAAGCCAAAGCAATCAGCACTAGATTGAGTTGAGCCACTTCTAACCAATCAAATTACGCTCATTTGATCACGTGACACATCAGTGCATTGGGCACAGGTGAAATTTTGCAGGTGGAACTTTGGCTGGAAAATTTAAAGTAAAAAGAAAAACATAATTGCACTGGATAAAAATTCCATTTTATAAATTCAATATCTAAAAATAGTCCTACTCTAATGAGACTATATTTCTTTTATACACAATCCTCTCCAGTGTCGGCCAGCAGTCTTAATGCAGAGGAAACAGAGGAAAAACATGACAGGCACCATATCATAAGGCTCGATTACAATTTTAAGGAAAAAAATACCAACGGTTAAAGTCCTTGGTGCTTAAGCACACATGGACTGAATGCAACGCTCTGAATGCAGTTTTCTGAATGCAGTGGTCTGAATGCAGTGGTCCGTATGCAGCTATCTGAATGCAGCGTTCTGAATGCAGCGTTCTGAATGCAGTGGTCTGAATGCAGTGGTCTGAATGCAGCGTTCTGAATGCAGCGTTCTGAATGCAGTGGTCTGAATGCAGCGTTCTGAATGCAGTGGTCTGAATGCAGTGGTCCGTATGCAGCTACCTGAATGCAGCGTTCTGAATGCAGTGGTCTGAATGCAGCTATCTGAATGCAGTGGTCCGTATGCAGTTATCTGAATGCAGTGGTCTGAATGCAGCGGTCTGAATGCAGCGGTCTGAATGCAGCGTTCTGATTGCAGCGGTCTGAATGCAGCGTTCTGAATGCAGTGGTCTGAATGCAGCTTTCTGAATGCAGCGCTCTGAATGCAATGCTCTGAATGCAGTGTTCTGAATGCAGCGGTCTGAATGCAGTGGTCTGAATGCAGCTTTCTGAATGCAGCGCTCTGAATGCAGCGGTCTGAATGCAGTGGTCTGAATGCAGCGGTCTGAATGCAACGATCTGATTGCAGCGGTCTGAATGCAGCGGTCTGAATGCAGCGTTCTGAATGCAGTGGTCTGAATGCAGCTTTCTGAATGCAGCGCTCTGAATGCAGTGGTCTGAATGCAGCGGTCTGAATGCAACGATCTGATTGCAGCGGTCTGAATGCAGCGTTCTGAATGCAGCGTTCTAAATGCAGCGGTCTGAATGCAGCGGTCTGAATGCAGCGGTCTGAATGCAACGCTCTGAATGCAGCTATCTAAATGCAGCTATCTGAATGCAGCGTTCTGAATGCAGCGCTCTAAATGCAGCGGTCTGAATGCAGCGGTCTGAATGCAGCGGTCTGAATGCAACGCTCTGAATGCAGCGTTCTAAATGCAGCTATCTGAATGCAGCGTTCTAAATGCAGCGGTCTGAATGCAGCGGTCTGAATGCTGCGGTCTGAATGCAACGCTCTGAATGCAGCTATTTGAATGCAACACTCTGAATGCAACGCTCTGAATGCAGTGGTCTGAATGCAGTGGTCTGAATGCAGCGGTCTGAATGCAGCGTTCTGAATGCAGTCAGTGTAAAGCAGAGCTGAAAGTTTCAGTGAGATTTAAATCTGGAACACCGCTGTGCGATGTCTAATTTTAGATATGTTGATTTTTGCTTTTGATACAAATTGGACATGTGTGTCCATGTGTGCTTAAGCACCAAGGACTTTAACCGTTGGTATTTTTTTCCTTAAAATTGTAATCGAGCCTTATGATTTGGTGCCTGTCATGTTTTTCCTCTGTTTAGCGGGTTAACATTGCGTGTCATGTTCACAGCTGTTATTGTTTGTACGGTAACGTAGGTAGCATGTAATTTAGTAATAGGCAAGTAAAAGGGTGCTTTCCTGTTTTCAATGGCTCTACACTACCTTAACAGATGCTTTTTAAAAAACAGTTTCTAAGACTTTTGATTTTCTTTGTGAAAGTATAAAATATATGTAAACAGAATAAAAGTTCTATAAATCAAAAAACTGTTTTAACAAGTCTGGAAAGAGTGAAGAATAATCCACTTCAGATTTACGTTAAGTATATCAGATTTTGAGAAATAGCAGATCAAATAATACGATTTAATTATTTTAACTGTGAGAATTTATATGTTAATAAAGAGGCTTATACACCTCTGCATCTTTGAAAAGGTTCAATAAAACATATTCTGGAACCAATAACAGAAACTGAGTGAATAATCTGGAAAAAAATATTATAAAAATTAGAGGCAGCTCAACTTTAAGTCTATATTTAGACTGATTTTAGTATATATCAGACCAGGACAGATTTAGGCCCTGAGACCCCATGTAACCTAACTAATTCTGGGTTTGGATCCTGGAAAAAAAACTGGGAGAGAATATTCTCTGTAAATAAGAAAAGAGTCAGAAGTTTCCAGGAGATGAAGGACCTGGTAGATCCAAGAAACCAGGATTTATCATGTCTCCAGCTGAGACAAGGAACACATTAACATAGGAGCAGGAAGATTAGGACTCAGTTCTGACTTTCATGGACTTCATGCATGCTCAGTATGAGGGATTGCTGCAAAGCCATCAACAATGCAGACGACTGTCCACTGTGGCTCTACGCTCTTTCAGGAGGAGTGAATGCTGCTTGGAGAGACTTGATGCAACCTGCTGGGTTTCCTTAGAGAGGAAACTTTCTCACCAACCTGGAGGATCTGATGGAGTCTGACTTTGGAAAGAGCCTTGAGATGATGTGTTAATTGGCACTATATAAATAGAATTTAATTTAATTAAAAAACATATCCTGATCTTTTGCAAGACCAGCATAAAACAACATCTCCTCATTCGACAAGCTGCTGATCACTCAGGTTCCTTCACCTTTTCGTCGAGTTCCAGTAAACCCGTCATTCATCCTTTAAGGGAAGTTTTCAGCAGAAAGAGAAGAGTGGTACCTTTTAATTTTGAGCGAACTTTATTGGCTGTCTTCTTGATGTCAGCTGTGAGGTCCTCCAACTCCTGCTTGGTCTCTGCAGAGAAAACATGAAGCAAAGACGTGAGGACGTTTCAGACGGGAGGCAACAGAAAGTCCTCTGGATTCTCTTTGACCAACTCATTCTCATGGTGAACCCATTTCTGATTGAATCATTTACTTTATTCAATTAAAAAGAGAAAAACAGAAAAGTCAGATGTAAGAACTTTCTTTTGCACAAAGGTTTCTGACAGTTTTGTGGTTTATTTTCCCTAACTGCAGGAAACGCATCGTTTTAAACATTATCCGTTTGTGAGCATCTGCTGACTGAAGCTGTGAATTTAGACCCTCGGCAGAATTAAACTCAGACGGCGGTTTCTCCCTGAAGCTGTTTGAGGGTCAGAGGGCGAGGAAGAGGAGGAGGATGAGGAGGAGGAGGAGCATTAACATCGCATCATGTCAGCCATGTTGGAAAAGAAGCGACAGCGAGCTGAAACTGCAGCAGTGCAGTCAGATTTACGAGGGCTGCAGTGCCATTCAGCCTCCTCTACCTCTGACTCACCCTGCTCCTCGCCTGACCGCCTCCCTGCATCGCTACCAAACGGGGCGTTGCTGCAGCTCTGACTGCAGGCTGCCTTTGCTTTCCACCCACTAATGTCTCCTTGTATAAATGTCCTGACGCTAAAGCAATTGGTCTTATATTAAAACTGCACCAGAGGCCAAATCTGATGACCTGTGGCTGTTTCTGACAGTTAAAGAGCTTCAGGCTAATTACTAAACTGATCAGCTTTATAACGACTTTAGCTGAACATTTCTGCCACTGACCATGAAAGAAAAAACAGACAGTGGCACAAAACAAGCTCTGTACTGGCATAAACTGCCATCAGAGCGTTTTAATTGGCTGGTCGTTAACCAATTAGCATTAATGAAGCTGATTGATGAGCAAAGCTGCTGTCAGACCTCTATTTTCCCATCAATCAGCAGGTGAGTCATCAGATACACAACAAACGCTGGCGGTTAACACACTCATCAATACACTAATGATCAACCAGCAGCTGCTCTCATCAATAACCTTCTCTCTCTGCTTCAGCTCCGCATTTTAGCTTCAGATCTTCAGCTTGTATTTTCTGCAACATTAAAGCTATTTTCTATGATTTAGTCTACTTTTTATTAAGTCTGGTGAATAGGTAATATAAAAAATGGTTTTATAACTGAACTTATTTGATTTGTATTTAATTATTAATTTAATTTTATAGCTATTTTGATTTTCAAAACATGTTGAACATTTTTACTGATGTTGTTTAACTGCACTCTATGCAGGAGAGAACCAGTCTTAGGTGCAATCGTTGAATATTTCATGCATAAAAAAAATGCAACAACATTTTCCCCGAGGCGAGCAACGAGTTACCGCTGTGTCTCTGTGTGCGAGCAACAGAGACAATGTTTAGCTGCTATGCACCCCCACATCACAGCCAGCATCTATGATGCCTTCGGCTTTGCTTTAAATATACAAGTTTAAAGCGAGGGCTCATGCTGCAGACACACACACCAATAGATTAAACTGAATTTAAAGGGTAAAATAACGAAATCACATGCAATAACCTGTTTGTGTGGTATTGAAGGTAATAACAGTGTTAAAAGTGACCATAATTACAAATGTGGCAGCAGTTCAGGGAAAACGTCACCCCTCGTTACTGAAAGAATCATTAAAATATCTAAACGAGAGCCACTAAGTTGGGAATTTGGCCGTTATTAATTATAGTTTATTATACAGGAGAGAAGAAAACAGATTTAAGGGAAGTCACTAATGACCAACCATGACATTAATGATATATTAATTAATGAACGGAGTCTTGGCCTGCAGATTAAAATTTAAAGCTTAATTTCAGACAGAATATGATAGATGATTGAGAAATAGTTCATATTGGAGCTGTGAAGATTTTATAATGATTATCTTTATTTACAGACAGTCTATGTTGATGATTATCTAAGACTTCATTTTTAGCTGAAGAGGATTTTCCCTCTTAAGACAATAAAGTGTTGGTTTATGTTCTGGTTTTACTGTCTGTAAAAGTGTCAAAAATCGATTTAAAAATCAGATTTTGTTGATGTGATTGAGCGAATTCAGCAGCTGCGGTTAAAATGGCCGAACAAATACAGAAAGAACAAAAAGGAGCAGCTGGTGGGATCATAAACGGCTGCGGTTTACATCTGTACTCCTCCGCTCTCACTACAACTCCCATCATGCATTATTCAGGCTGAAACACGACTGGTCTGCAGCTGAGAGCGAGCTGACCCAGAACTGAGGAGGACAGAGAAGAGAGACGGAGACGAGTTTTCACCGGGAGGAGGAAGAGGAGCCGGAACGTCGACTGGGATAAACGTCAACGAGCGACTGAAGTCTCACTCTGGGTTTTCATCACCAGACCTGGGTGTGTTATCGCTTCCTGCACACCATGAAACACTCCCACAAAGCAGCAATAGTTCTGTCTGCATGTCAGTGATGTTTGGGTGCAAATCAAATATTCTCACAAACAACCTGAACTCGTTTCTCAGGTTTCTGAAACATCGACACATTTATTCTCACCGGTGGGTTTTTTCCTCACCCAGCTGCTCTAAAATGTTTCTGTCTGAGATTTTTCTGCAGTATTAAAAAATATAGATCAAATAAATAAATCAATATAAATCAAATAAAGCTTTTTATACATTTTCACACATAATCCAAAAGATTAGAAGAGCAACTTCTGCCTGAAATTACATACCTGCTATAAATCAAGCACAGCTCCACAGCTCCACAGCTGCACAGCCTAAATGCTAATTTATCGTATCTTTGTGAAGGTATTAAAGAATAATTTTCAGTGGAAAAACTATTGCATAGGTACCTATGTCTGATTTATATGTGGTTAAAAAAACGTCTATCTCAAAAAGACAAAGAACCGGTGCGAACAACGTCTGGGACCAGAGGGAAGCTCAGCCTAATCAGAACCGAGTCTGAATGAAGATGCCGGTTTTTAAATGTTTCCGTAACTTTTGGATCCTGCAGAGTTTTATCCTCAGACAAACTCAGCATCCTTTAATAATTTATTTAAGAGCATTTTTATCCATTTTGTATCCAATTTGGTTCCAAATAGCAGAACCAACTAAGGCAATGAACTGGACCCGAAGTTTTATATTTTAAGTGAAAAATAACAACCAACCGGAGCCGTGCTGCGATTTTAATTATTTTTTTTTAAAAGTAGAGACTCAGAGAAGCAGACGTGTCCAGTAGGTTCTAATTAAAGTCCTTCATTTATCCCACCATCAGCAGGGAGTCAACCTTCTTCTCATTGCTAATTTTGATCAAATGAAACGTGATTAGGAAAAAATCTTGTTCAATAAATATCCATAATTTCTTAATTCTAACTTCTCTCTCAGCGGTTCCAGTTGTTTTAGGGAGACTCTCTGACTTCCGGGCATTGAAGGAATGGATCTGGTTCTTCTGACAATAATTAAACATCTCAAGGTGAACTACTGCAGCGGTTTCTGGACGTTACTCACATGCGGTTAACCTTGGTGTCTCCTCCGAGCTTAATGTCACGTCATGCAGAGCAAAAAGCAGGAGGATCATGCAGAAGACACGACGGGAAGAAAAGAAAAAGGAACAGATGGAAAAAACAAAAAAAAAATATCAACACAGTTTATCATGCAGACGTGGAGAAAACGTGCAGAACCAACAGGAGAACCAACAGGAGAACCAACAGGAAACACAGAAACATGGCAGAGATCGTTCTGTCGGGTTTCCAGACCCTGAAAGGTTCTGGAAAGCTTCATAACGGGCCTGAATCCGGACGCCAGGCAGTCGGAACCTGCTGCAGACCTGGAGGTTGTTCTGGTTCTGCCCGACCCAGACCTGACCCACACCCTGAGCGTCACCCTGCTCCACCCCACGCTGCTGCAGGCTCGGCGCCGACACTCAGTCATTCCTGCTGAGTCACGGCCAGCCGGGTCGGGCTGAACGCTGCAGCGCCGGCCGATCCAGAACACTTTCGGTTCTTCTTCAGGTGTCAGGAGCAGCAGCGGAGCGGCCCGGTGGCGCTCTGCCAGCAGCTCCTCGGAGGATTGGACCCGGAGCTGCGGAGCTCATCAAGAAGCCGTTAACAGGATGAGATTTCAGTGCCGGGCTCCGGGTCGAGCTACAGAGGCTTTTAATAGGCGAATCAGAACCGTGCGTCTGGGTTTACAACCTGAGACACGTCTAAGTTCAACAATCGGTGTCTGGACGGTGGGAAGGACTGTGGAGGCTCCTGGGTCCAGATGTTCAAAGTCTTCTTCAACCAGAGTCCTGTCGATACCACCGGGTCAGAACCACGCCTGACGTCCGGCCCAGTCCTGGTTCTGGACTGAGAGCAGCAGCAGGAGGTCTGAACTGTGCTCCTCAGTGAGGAACCAGACAGCTGAGACCGCTGGGCAGGTTCTGACGTCACCGGATCAGGAACGTCAGAACCTGCCCAGCTTTACCTGCAAACCGGAGCGATGAGGCGGAACATGGGAATGATCGGGAAAACATCTGGACCTGAAGGTTTTCCTGAATGGGAAGGTCCGGGTAGAAGTTACCGTCTGGACCACACGGACCCGCGGACCAGCAGAGGGCTACATGACTGGGTTCTGACCGCTGGTGCTGATCTGCTGCGGTCACTGGGTCGGAAACAGCTTCGGATCTCTGGAACCAGAAGAATCTGAGCCTCCATGCATGAACCTCTGGCAGCTCTGAGGAAGAACTGGAAGCAGGTGAGAGGCTGCTGAAGCAGGATGAAACAGAACCGGAGACCGACCCGGATCCATCAGGACCGACCCGGATCCATCTGGACCGACCCAGATCCATCAGGACCGACCCGGGTCCATCTGGACCGACCCGGATCCATCTGGACCGACCCGGATCCATCAGGACCGACCCGGATCCATCAGGACCGTTACTCGCTGCTGCCGATTGGCTTTGGAAGAACAGCCTCCAGCGGTTCTCTGGGTTGGAGCTGAAACCCGGTTTCCTTTCTGGCACTGCAGCTGTGAGGGAAATGGGTCAGGTTGGTGAGCTGGAGTCAGAACCCGGTCATGTGACCCTCCTACCAGCACCAACCACCCAGACGTTTCACGTCTTTTACGCTCGGTTCTGCAGAACCTACCCCGTGTCTCTCCATGCTGGACGAAGCGGACCCGACCAGAACTCTCTGTGGCGGCGCAGATGTTAGCAGAGACTAAGCGGCGGTCTTACTTTCGTCAGGGTTGGGCGCGGCCAGGATGGCGCTGTGCTGCTTCTTCACCTGCTCCACGTCCTCTGACAGCTTCTCTATGCAGCCTCGGATCTCCTCCACCTGAGCGAGAGACGGGACAGCAGATCAGGACAGCCTCACCTGGACACCTGGACACCTGGACACTGCAGGTAGTTTGCTGTTAAATCTAAACCAACAGCAAAACTCTGCCCCCTGCTGACAGAAACTGATATCTGACTTTACCGTGAAATATTTAACTTAATTGTAAAACATCAGGAATAAGGCTGCTGAGAGTTCGGTTGGTTCTTCTGCTTTAACAACAAAAGAGTTGATAAAATATCCTATTTTGAGATAAATGCCTCTTGTAAAGCAGTTCATTATTGGATGGGCGCATCGGTCAGTTTATTTGAACAATTACTGTCTGCAAGTTCTCCCAACATGGTTCTGTTCATGTAACACCATACATCTGTCTCTAAACCATTTTACTAATATAAGAGGATTTTTTTATTCTCTCTGTAACATTCTCCCTAAATTAGACCACAGAAATATTCCAGAATAACCTCAGTGACATCCTAACATCACTCCAAGGTTATCCCAGTTTAATCCTCACATCATATTCCCAACATTGTCTCAGTGTAATCCTAAATTATGCTAATGTGGTTTTCTGTCTTTTATCTTATTTTAATGATTCCAATGTTATAATAAAAATTATATTAATCCAACTTTATCCAAGAGATCTCTTTCCCGTTTTATTCTAACATCATCTCAACGCTAAAGTGTAACTTAGCCCAAAATCAACCTCTTTTGTGCAGATAAACTGTATAAAATGGGCTTAAGGGGCTGCTTTGATGTTACTGAGCTTTTATTACTATTTTTTGTTGTACATTTTATAGTTCTGCAATGTTTGTCTTAAATCCATCTCTGCGCTGCCGTCTTTGGGTTGAATTTTCCTATTGGGTCGCTGCATGTTGCAACAGATCGCTTTCCCTCATCCTGACCGCTGCAGAAACAAGTCCTGATTTAAACTCCCACTGATTAAAACTCCCACTGATTTAAACTCCCACTGATTTAAACTCCCACTACTCGTCTTTTTTTGGCCCACTTTGGTGGCATCTTTCAAAATGTGCCTTTATATCAGGGTGAGCTACACGTTAAATCCGCGTTAGCATAACGTTATTCTAGCATAATCCTGCATCCCATGTCTCCATAACCTGCTGCTGGTCCTCTGTAATGTTTTCTTTCCTTTGTTCTGCTCATGTTCAGCACTTTGAGTTGTCTTGTTACTGAAATGCGCTACAGATAAACTCGCCTTGTCTCCAGATGCTAATGTCTATCTAAACACTTTTAAACTTCTCTGGAAGTGTTTTCTGGACAATCATAGAGTTATTTTACATCGTCTGCTGTTTTTCTTCTTTTTCAACTTCAACATTTTACATTTATCTGAATACGCCTCACTATCTATTTCACAGTAAATTTAGCTTTTTTCATATTAATTATTTTGTAAGCCTGGTGTCTTTGTTGTTGCTGCTGTCACACCTGAATTTCCTCAATGTGGGATAATAAAGGTTTTCTATTCTATTGATATTGAAAAATTATTCCCACATTATCCCAACATTCATTTTAGTTTAACTAAACTTTATTAGACAACACTGTCCCAGTTTTTTCCTAACATTATTCCAATGTTATTGCAGCTTTGCCAAGGTGTTAGCTTAGCATCAATATAATCTAACAGATGCTATATCCAACATTATTTTGACATAATCTGATTATAATCTCTGCATTGTTCCAGTTTCATCTCAGATTTATCCTAGTTTTATTAAGATAATATCTTAAACTTTTCCCAGGGTTATTTGAGCATTATGCTGCTTTTATACTAACATATTTGCAGATTTGCCCAATAGGATCGCTACAGTTTTTTGTTGTTGTTGCAAATATTCACTCATTTTGAATTTGATCCCTGCAACATGTTCAGAGACAGGAGCCTGTTCAACTCTATGTTGCATCAACTTTCGTTTTAACAGCATTCAACGAGGAAACAGAAAGGGCAACTTCAGTTGCTCAACAGTCCAAGGTCTCTTGGTTGACTGACGGTAGATTTCTGAAGTGCTCCTGAGCCAACGAGGTAATATCCTTTAAGGAAGGATGTCGGTTTTTATTGCAGCGCTGCCTGCAGAGATTTCTCCAGATTCTCGGCACCTTTTGATGATATCATGGTCTGTAGCTCAGTGGTTCCTGCGTGTTCTAGACGAGTCTGTTCCTCCTCATCTGACTCAGAAAATGAGCGTCTCTGCAGCCATCAGGTGCTGTTTGAGCTGTTCCAGTTTTTTTTAAAATGTGTTCAAATTCAAAAGGGTGAATATTTGGAAAAAAACTGAAAAGTTGATAAATGAATCTGTTGTCTTTGCATTGAATCCAGCTTTATTGGAGCTGGAGTTCTAAGAGGCGGTGAGACCTGAATGGACTCTTTGTTTCTGTGTTTTCCCGTCATTAGTTAAATTCCCACTCAGACATCTGAGTCTCTCCACCTGCTGCTCGGTCAGCTGTTTGCGATCAGTGACAGGCTGCTGCACGTCTGCGTCTCACCTGTTCGAAGAACTCGTCCATGAAGTGGTCCCTGTCGACTTGCACCACCTCTTCATCATCATCGCTGTCCTTAGCCTGCAGACAGAGAAAAGATGAAGGTGAGGCTCTGCTCACCTCTGATTGGTTTACTGGCGAGATCAGATGTGCTACATCACTACGGACAACACTACTTTAAACCATTAACAGCTGCACACAACCAGCAGAAACCAGGAAGCTGCTTTAAGGACCACACATCATCTTCCCTTCAATGGCTTCCTGTTAAATCAAGAATAGAATTTAAAATTCTTCTTCTAACGTATAAAGCCCTTAATAATCAAGCTCCATCATATATCAGAGCTCTGATTACCCCGTATGTTCCTAACAGAGCACTTCGCTCTCAGACTGCAGGTCTGCTGGTGGTTCCTAGAGTCTCTAAAAGTAGAATGGGAGGCAGATCCTTTAGCTATCAGGCTCCTCTCCTGTGGAACCAACTCCCAGTTTTGGTCCGTGAGGCAGACACCCCGTCTACTTTTAAGACTAATCTTAAATCTTTCCTTTGTGACAAAGCTTCTAGTCAGAGTGGCTCATGTTACCCTGAGCTATCTCTATAGTTATGCTGCTATAGGCTTAGGCTGCTGGAGGACATCAGGGTCTATTTCTCTCTCTCTGCTGAGTTCTCCTACTGCTCTCCAGCTTTGCATTGCTTGTCGTCATTTCAGCTTTTAACTTTTTGTTCTCTGTCATATTTCTCTTCATAGAAGGTACACCTGGTCTGGCGTTCTGTTAGCTGTGACATCATCAGGGGAGGCAGATCATCCACTATTACCATCTACCATAGAAAGTACTCCTGGATCAATGTGAGCTTCCGTGCTTTCTGTGTCTCTGCTCTGTCTTCTCTAACATAGAAAGTACTCCTGGGTCAATGTGAGCTTCTGAGCTTTCTGTGTCTCTGCTCTGTCTTCTCTAAGCCCCAGTGGGTGGAGGCAGATGAGCGTTCACACTGAGCCTGGTTCTGGTTCTGCTGGAGGTTCTCCTCCCTGTTAAAGGGGAGTTTTCCTCTCCACTGTCGCTTCATGCATGCTCAGTATGAGGGATTGCTGCAAAGCCATCAACAATGCAGACGACTGTCCACTGTGGCTCTACGCTCTTTCAGGAGGAGTGAATGCTGCTTGGAGAGACTTGATGCAACCTGCTGGGTTTCCTTAGAGAGGAAACTTTCTCACCAACCTGGAGGATCTGATGGAGTCTGACTTTGGAAAGTCACTTGAGATGATATGTTGTGAATGGGGGCTATAGAAATAAAACTGAGTTAAATTTAATTGAGCTCTTCTGTTTCCCGCCAACCTGGATCACTTTTTTTCTCTCTGCTTGTCCTGAACTGAGCGTCAGTTTAATTCCCATCAGCTGGATTTATTCCCCTCTACGTCTCCAGACTCCAGAGAATTCGGATTTGAAATCTTTCTTTCTTTCAAGCCTCAAACCTCTGAACCTCGTTTAATGGCTTCATATTTCACACATGAATCCATGAAGTCAACGAGGAACGTTAAACACGTGAGAGGACCGCAGATTAGAGAAGAGCTCAGGAACATCCTGGTGATGGTTCTGAGAAACCCGTTCAGCAAAACGGACCCTCTGGAAGCCGAATGCCGGACATCTGGACTGAAGACCGCGTTCCATCAATGAATAACCGTCTGCTGGATCTGTGAGCTGTCGTTAGAATAGCTTCAAACTGAAAAGCAGTTACAAGTCAAAGTTGAGATGTTCTGATTATTTATCCAGTGTGAGGGAAACTGGACTCCAGCTGCAACAGGAACCGGGTCATCCAACAGAACAAAGATGTTTTTTTTGTGGCTTACAATGTAACATTGGGTTTTTCTCCAGCAGGGAGGTTTAAGACCTTTTGATTTTAAATCCTGATTCAACTCAATCCTATAAAACATGTTTTCAAACCTGACCAGAACTTGAGAGCGCTTTGATCTCCTGGTTCTGACTCGGTTCTTGGTCTTTGGTTCTGTATTCAGGTGAAACGACCGGATTCTGGGTTTAATTCATGGCCTCAGTTCAAACGTATCTTACTCTGAATTTGATCAGAAATAGACGAGCGGAACCGCTTCGACGTACAAACAGCCTCCAGGATCAGGGACAGGAATCAAACGGCTGCTCGGCGCTGATAAAGTCCAGTTGGCTCGGCCGGCAACAACAGAACAAACAGCTCCTTGTGTCCGTCTCGCCTGTCAGAGGGAGATTATCTGTGGGACGCCACCGCAACACAGGAGCAAGGCCTGATGGGAAATATTTCACCTTGATTGTTGTGTCAAACCCGGACTCTTATCTATTGATCTGATCAGAACCAGAAGTTCTGATGAAGAAGATCAGAAGTGAACTGGGCTCAAAACAGGGAAGAGTAGCAAAACCTGGATGATAATCCGGGTCAGACTGGATCAACAAGCAAAAGGTTCTGCTAATTTTTTTAGGTTATTCAATTCAATTTTATTTATATAGCGCCAAATCATGAAACATGTCATCTCAAGGCACTTTACAAAGTCAAGTTCAATCATATTATACAGATTGGGTCAGATTATACAGATTGGTCAAAAATGTCCTATATAAGGAAACCAGTTGATTGCATCAAAGTCCCGACAAGCAGCATTCACTCCTGGGGAACCGTAGAGCCACAGGGAGAGTCGTCTGCATTGTACATGGCTTTGCAGCAATCCCTCATACTGAGCAAGCATGAAGCGACAGTGGGAAGAAAAACCACCCATTAACGGGAAAAAAAACCTCCGGCAGAACCGGGCTCAAAATCTAATTAGTCTCAGTAACTAAATCGTTCTTATGATTGAGTAAATATCTTCAGAACCACAGAACCGCGATGGTGCGGATCACCTGGGATAAAACAAAATCCTCCGACGACTGGATCCAACAGAATGGAACCGGATCTGACAGAATTCAACAAGATCCGGTTTGACAGGTTATAAACGGGGTCTGACTGGATTTGAAGGCACCAAACTTGTTCTGACTGCGTCCGACTGGGTCTAACTAGACCCAACAGTGTCAGCAGAGCTGTTTTAACTGGACCTTACAGAATCTAACTGGCTTCAGCCGGTTCTGGAAGTATCTAATATGATGTAACTAGCTGTAGCTGGTTCTGATACCTTCTAGTTTGGTCTTACTGGACCTGACAACGTCGTCCAGAACCAGGCAGCTTCTCTCTCTCCAGCTAACTGGGTCTGTCAGGGTATGACGAAATCTTACTTTACTGATCCTTCAACAAACAGAACCTCCGACCCAGTCAAACCCGATTCAGTCCAATTCACTTTGCTTCAGACTGACATATGGAAGCGATAAAACCCGACGAGCTTAACCCGACTCTGGCCAGACGGACGTGGTTCCGCCGAGCTCCACAGGCTCCACGTCCATCTGGACTCACTGCCATCGGGATTTCAGCGGCACGTAAAATGGACGAGCCAATCAGGATCTACGTAGACGTGACGCATCAGAGAAGCGACTGTTTGGATTTAAACAACAATGGCGGCTCACAGCGAGGACTCTAGCGGTAACATTGATGCTGTTATTTCATCAGCGTGGTCCAATCTACCGAATATTAATTATATTATTACCACCAGAGAACAGCTTTGAAGGCTTTATTTGGTAAGAGCTTGTAGCGCGTCAGTAAAGATGATTTATCCAATCATATGCAAGGATTTTTGATAAGGCTCCTCCAATGAACCGTCCTCCACTTCACCTCAGACGGTTACGTCCATTTATTTCTGATAAAGGACACCTATCAGGGCATAATCCGGCTAATACCATGGTCAATTACAAAATAGATAATTATTAACACAAATATTAATACTTTAGTGTTGTTTTCACTGTTAAAATCACAAGTTATCCACAAGAAAGGGCATCTAGTCATTAGCAGCGCAACGTTAGAACAATCAGACTGTTTGACCAGAACTGTGTTATAGGTGTCCTAACACTTTTTAACGGTCGCTGTGCAGCCAATCAGAAGCCAGGCTGTGGTATAAGGGATAATGTTAAATCAACCCAGTTCTGAGGATCTCTAAAGTTCCCCAGTCAGCTAATTATTGGAAAGCCAAACGAGCAGAGCACTTGATTTAAGAGTGCTTTTATAAATCTCTGATCAGAGATTAAAAAAACAAAGAGGTGGATTTTTGGTTCTTGTGTCACGTCAGATGTTGGTTTATAGTAGAAATATTCTGGATCTTTGAGGATTTCCTGGGTTGTGTTGCTCTGAGACCATCAGTGATTATAAAACGCTGGGACTCGTCTTCAGCGTTAACGTCCTGTCTGTCCATCCGTCCTGTCTGTCTGCCTGCAGCTGGGGGTCGGTTCTGCAGATGGTTTGTTGTTCCTGATCGCTCGGGGCCAAAATGCAGCTCATCTGAAACTGGGTCGTTCTACTTCTTGAGTTCTCAGCTTTAAAAATAATGACTTCCCTGTGAGCTGCAGTTCAATCTCAGCTCTCAGCCCTTCCTCCCGATTACAAACGTCGGGAAACGACTGGACATGGCGCCCTACGTCCAACTTTGTGTCCTCGTGTCCTCCGACCATTCAGCTGTCGGGTCTGAGCCTTCCCGGGTCAGATCCGGTTCTAGGGTTCAGCTCGGGATCAGGTTTCAGGTTTCAGGGCTGGAAAATGCAGCAGCGTGCCATGGAGCGTCTGTGTCTGACTCAGACAGGGTCCCTGAAGGCAACACGGACCCCTCCCCGTGGAAATGCTCCACAGAGGATGTGACGGCAGAGGACTCCATAACCTTCAGAGAATCGGCTGATCTGTGAGACGCCCAGGAGATAGACTGAGCCCAGATAACCGCTCTGATAAGCAGCAGAGCCATCAGGAGAATTAGGTTAGAGGAGAAAATCTGTTTCCCAGACAATAAGACTAAAATATTAAAACATAAAAAATTATCTTTTAAAACAAACAAGAAAGAAAATTGAACGAAAACCAAATTACAGTTAAATGACAAACAAATCTAAGCAATTATCATCAGAAGAAGTTCATAGAATGAAAAAGATTAACAAAACTGTAACAAAATAAACCTAAACATTAGACATGTAATAATCTAAATAACTAAGTCCCATCCAAATAAAAGAAAATTACTTAATAAAATTACAGCTAGTAAATTAATTAATAAAAAAAATGGAAAAGAAATACAAACTGAAAAAATAGAATCAAATGAAAACAAATATGCAGATTAGGATTAAAAAATATAAATGAGATTAAGAATGAAGAGGGTGATTAAATATATAAAACTATTCACTATTAAATCAAGTTCAATGACAATCATCAAAGCAAAATAAATGATAAAAATAAATGTTTTATAATTTTAAATAATACACGACAAAAAACTGCAAACAATTATGTAAATTCTATTCAGTTAAATAAAATATGAATAATAATAATAAAAAACATAAAAATCACAACTTAAAAAACTGAAATGAAAATAAAATTAGATAGATTAAATTAAACAATACATTTAAAGCCATATATATTTAACTAAATATGATTATCACTCCAGATTTGTGAAAAATATCAGCAGGAATTAAATAAAATCCATTTATTATGTTAATGTTAACAAATTAGCCAATCAGCATTCACTCTGCTTTCAGACCAGCCAATCAGAAGGCTCCCTGCTGTTTTAGGGATGACATCTGATTTATCAACATTTCTCTCTTCAATAACTGAGCGACGTTAAATGGATCCATTGTGTTCTGAACCCAAACTGAGCAGAACCTGACCCGGTTCTGCCCATCTTCACTGGGCTGTTTGTGAAGGCGGAGGTTCCGGCCACCCGCTGCTGCAGATCCTGCTGGGCCCAAAAATGCTTCACGGTTCTGTGGTGCGCATGTTTAGCCCACAGAGTCAGAACTTTGTAGAACCACCCTGGGCTGCAGGTCCAGCTGGAGGTATTATGGGATTTAACTCCACCATCTTGTAATGTCTTCAGACTAAAGGTTTCTTCTTTATAAAACATCTCAAACTTGGTCCGATTGGACGGAGAACATCTGGGAACATCCGTTTTAAATGTTGCCAAATATTCTCAGCAGCATTCAGGTCTGGACTTTGACTAGACCCTGATTTAAACTGGACCAGAACTTTCTCCCTGACCCGTCTGCTGGGTTCCTTGGTCTCCATGATGCTGCTTGTTCTCTAAAGAACAGAGTTTAGATGCTTTGTTGTCCCTGAAACCATCCATTAACGTTCTTGTTTCTTAATTACTTCCTTCTTTAGCTTCTGTTTGCTTCTGTTTGCAGTTCATTTCTCCGTTATCCCTTTGCAGACGTGCTTTCCTCCCATCGTTCTGCACCCTGTCATGTCTGCCGTGTAGACGTGACAGCGTGCAGTCTATGAGCACATTAACGTGATCGACGTGACTAAGTGAGCAGCTTTCCTGTGGCACATCAGACACAGAGAGGCAGGAGGATGACGAGGATGGAGGGGGAGGAAGCTCGGACTGGTTCTGGTGAACCCGGCATCTTTAAGGACCCATCAGTGATTCCACGTCTCCTCTGGTCTGCTTTCAAAGCTTTCTTCTTTGCTCTTGTGTAAATTTTTGCTGCCTTTAAAGGGGACCTATCATGCAAAATGTCCAAAGGAGGCCTTTAAATATAGGGGTTCTGGGAACTCATTAAAGGGGATGTATCAAATAAAATCCACTTTTTTAGCCCTTAAATACGTCTTGTTGTGTCCTTGGAGTCTGTAGGAGAGCAGAAAAGCTGAATGTAGTCTATCCTGGAGCTGCTTAGTGACGAGGAATTTAGATCCAATCGTTGTGGTTTCACTTTAAATCCACCACAATGTGAAAGGGAATAACTGAAAGCATATGTCCCCTTTAAATGTGAACTTTATGATCGGAATCATTCCAATTTCACTCAGAAGCTTAATTAAAACAAACTTGGTTTCCTTATTTGTATTTATTTTGTTCCTCAGGGTAAAGGTTCTGATCCGACCTGTTGTAATTATTTTCCTTCCTCTAATCCAGACTTTCCTGTGTCTGGATCAACAGTTTTTCAGGCTTTTTGAAGATCTTTCTGTGTTTTTCCTCTGACTTTTTTTTTCTTTCTTTCAGTTTCTGATTTTTAATTCTTAAATGAAGTCAAAAAGATTCAGAAGAACTCAGACCTTCAGAAAGGCGCCTGTGGAGCCACCCGTCGCCTTCTGGTGTGGGAACCACTGGTTGCCATAGCATTTACCTAAGCATTTAAACCTAAAGCAAAGCCGTCGTGTGAAATAAATTCCTGAGCCGTGAGCTTCAGAACCGTCTGGTGAGCTCACAGGTCCACCTGTATGTGTCTGTAGTGTTTGCTGTAAGACATCTGACAGGATAAACAGAACCTCCAGGTCCAGTTCCTGAGGTGAAAACGCCTCGTGTCTCTCTGCGCTCTGATTGGACAGAAAACAGGAAGTCCTTTAGCAGGAGGAGACGCCTGGCAGGAAGGAGCCACAGACATTATAAACTTAGACGCCTCATTGGGCGCAGGTTTGTACGTCAACATCACCGCCATATTGTATGTGGCAGAAAGTAGTGAACGTCTATGTTCCCTGTTTTGAGTATTTAGATAGAAATATATAGATAGAGCTTACATATACTTGTAAAAAAAAAAATCTATATATATATAGATTATTTGATAGAGATTGGCAACCAGATTGACTTTTGATCGATGTTTTGATAAATACGCATATATAGATTTTGAAGTATTCTAAATAAATAGGTGCTTATATGTGAGTATATGTCTAGATTTCTCTCTCTCTCTCTCTCTCTCTCTCACTCTCTCTCTCTCTCCATATATATATATATATATATATATATATATATATATATATATATATATATATATATATATATGAGAGAGAGAGACAGAGAAAGAGAGAGATGTGTGTGTGTTATGAATATAAAAATCTATTTGTTAAATCTAAACATAGTGGTCTTCATTATTTCACAAAAGCGTGTGAACCCTTTAAGATCTGGTAAACACACAGATTAGCAACAGACTTTTTGGGGGAGTATTAAATAGATATTTTATTAAAGAGATAAAATTGCTAATATGAGAAAAAAGTCATAGGAGAATAAAGTAAAAAAAAAGGACAAAAGTGGTAATATTATGAGAAAAATGTCATATTATTAGAATTAAGAGGAAACAATTCCAGAATAGTCACAGTTTACAGAACTATCTTAGTCCTGGAGTAATAGGGCCAGGTTAGATTCTTTTAATAATTTATATTCTTTATGAGAATAAAGTCAGGAGAATGAAGCCAAAGAGATCCAAAAATAAACTTGTAATATTATAAAAATATTACAAATATAAAATATATTCTGAGATTAAAGTCCCTCTCATACTGTTTAAGTGACTGACTAACTGCAGATTTGCCACATTCAACATGGCGGACGCTCTGACGCATCGCAGCATAGGCAGAACCCGCCCAACCAGGCGTCTACGTTTATGATGTCTGTGGGAAGGAGAGTGAGGCTCAGTCAGAGTCCCTGATAGAGCCAGAACTCTTTATTGGGTCAGGACTCATCAGCCAAAGTCCATCAGTTTTGTCTGAACAGAGCAGTCAGCGAGGAAGGAGGCAGGAAAAGGAGCCTGGATGCTTCCTGCCACGGCTAGTTTAGCCTAGCGACATCCCTTACCGGCGCTAATAAACCTTAAAGTATCCCACAATCCTTTGCGTGAGATGGCGTATCGGCTCGGCCCCCCTCATGGAAATGAACTAAAATGTCCGGAGAGAAGAGATCCGACAGATTGTGTAACAACAAAGTTTTAAACCAAAGGAAGCAATAAGATCGCCAGCTGTGGTGTGATGAAATATAATGCATATATATACACATGTTGACCTGGAAAATTTTATATTTTTGTTTATGTTGCACACGTCATTTACTTTGCATAAACATTTGTTACAAAATAAGTCTATAAAACATTTGTTTAGTTCATGTCCAGAAGGCTGTAGGCCCGGATCTGACTCCATCCTCCATGTTTCTGACTCCATCCTCCATGTTTCTGACTCCATCCTCCATGTTTCTGACTCCATCCTCCATGTTTGTGTCACTAATGACGTCAGAGTTAAAGTCTGGAATCAGCTCAGCAGCTGAAGCTCCTTTTGGTTTGAGAAACTGTTTAAATCCTAAAGATTCTCAATATTTCACCGGGTCAGAATCATCATCAACCAAAATAAACTTTACATGTTTGTGCTAAGGGTGATTTCTCCGCTCCGCTGATGCTCGTTTAAAATGTTCAAATTCATCTTTTACACGACGGAATGAAGAAAAAAAAGCCTAAAAACGAATAATAAAGTGAATCAAGACAGGAAATGGCAAGTTTTCTTTTTTTCAGCAAAATAAAATGTTTTTTGTATCTTTGTAAGTGAAAAAAACTATAATTGGTCTTTTGAAATGATAATTGACTTGATAATCAGCCATTTTTAACTGATTTAGTCCTTTCCAGAGAACTGAATGAACCAGCAGTGTGTTCCCGTCCTGCAGCTTCGTGTTGTTCTGTCCTTCACGGATCCGCCTCGTTTGTCCCGTCTCTCCTTCCTGCTCCTCGCCCTGATAAACGCTCTCCTCCTCATCCCGTCTCTCCTTCCTGCTCCTCGCCCTGATAAACGCTCTCCTCCTCATCCCGTCTCTCCTTCCTGCTCCTCGCCCTGATAAACGCTCTCCTCCTCATCCCGTCTCCTCTCTCCTCTCGTGTCACACACACTTAGATCAGGACGCTGACCTCAGGTGTCACCGCGCGCTCCCATGCCAGCAGAGTGTGTCTTTGCATGCATGGATACACTCTCCATCTATCTGTGTGTGTGTGTGAGCAGAGAACCACGCCAGCAGCGTCTTACCCACAATCCTCTGGGGGCGCTGGCTCTACCCAGAGTCCATCTGTGCTTCAGATGTCCGTTCCTCTGTGGACCGAGTCCAGGAGTCGGATTTTTAACAGCCAACGGGAATTTTTCCTGTTTCGTGCTGATTTTGCTTCCTGACGCTCAGAATTCAGAACTTTTTAGGAGCTCCTGAACGCATCGTCAGACGTCAGCTGCAACGCCACGAGTCCTGGAAGGATAGAAACGACCTGCTTCTGGAGAAAAATCGATCTGTTCACCATCTACCAGCTGAGTACGGCTCAGTTTAGTGTGATCAAGCTTTTCAGAACCAGAACCGGTGAAATGGCTCGTGATTCTGGAGAACCAGACCTAAAGGCACTGAGTTCTCGCTTCAGTTTCAGCAAAAGGCTGCAGAGACGAGACAAAGACATGAACCAGACACAAGATGACTTCAAAGACAAGCAAAAAAAAGGCAAAATTCAGTCAGAAAGATGGTGAAAAACTTCCAGAAAGAAGAAATACGAACAGATCAAAAATTCCTGCAGATGAAAACGAACCACAGAAAGAAACTAAATCACAACTAAAGAAGAAAGATTTGTCAAAAACTGCAAAAAGATGCAAAACAACCAGAAGCACAAAGAGTCGATGATGGAGTCGGTTCACAGCTGCGTCCTGAACCCATCTCTGGTTCTGACTCCTTCGGTTCTGAAACCTCCCCCTGAGAACCGTGAGCCTCCTTCAGGAAGCCGTCGCCTCGTATGCTAACACGCCATAGCCTAACTGCTGCAGAACACGTTTCACAATATTTACAAATGCCAACAATATAGCTGTAAAACTGAAAAATCAACTGGATTTAAAATGCAAATATTCAGCATCGCATTAACAAAGATCTACGATTCAGTTCAGTCGTTCAATACTTGAAGTACGATGACTTCTAGAAAGTCATCGTACTTCAAGTATTGAACGACTCGATGAATCGAGAAATCCAGAAAACTTTGCCCGACATTGAAATTCCATATTAATATTTCTGTTAAGGCCAATTACCGATATTTATTAGATATTTTATCTATGCATTCCCTTCGCCTTTCAACAGCTGGAAATAAATTAGCCCCCCCCCCCCCCCATCGTGTACCGGCCCAGCATTGGCCTGACCAATATGTTCTAACATCTCCCTAAACCGCCGTCTGTGCCGTTATATTGTGCCTCCTTCATAGTATCTGCACATTTCTGATATTTAGCACCTGTATTTTCCACCGGGATAAAACATCAATATGTGGGTTTAATCTCCTATAATATAATAAAACACGTTTTTTTTCACTATCTCTCCCTTTGTTCTGCTTGTTTAGAACTAACCAAACAACATCCAGCATCAAACTCCAGATTCTACTGACTGCTGTGATGTGTTTGATATTTGCTTCTTAACCCAGACATCGCTGAGGTTTTATAAATTTAAAAATATCTGCCCTTAAAATCTGGTTTTAAGAACTAAGGAGACGTTTCCCCCCGGTCCTCATTTTACTCCTGGAAACAACGAGGAGCCTGACTGTTCAGGCAGTGTCGGGATCTCCCTGATGCGCCTGAAGGCAGCATGTGTGGTGGTTTGGAGCAGAACCACAGAAACCCGGTTCTGATTGTCGGGACACAGTTTCTGCTGAATTATTGAAGCTCTGACCGGACCTGAGGTTCAGCCGGAGAGCTGAGACGGACGGCAGCATCAGAGAGGAGGGACAAATAATCCGTAGGCCGGAGGGATGAAGGCGAAGAGTAACTCTGAGGAGGAGGAGGAGGAGGAGGAGGAGGAGGAAGAGGAGGAGGAGGAGGAAGGAGGATGCTGTCTGTTTTATGAACACATGAAGGACCGACATGAGACCTGAATACTGGATTTTAGTCGGACTTGCCACCGATCAGCAGAAATGCATCAGTCTGACGCTCCTTTCATCGTTTTACCATCAAACTTTAAAGTTTTAAAAGACATTTTGCACAAAAGCATCAACCGGCAACATGATGGATTCATGCTGGTTGCTACGGTGATTCCCTCCTTTTATGGCGGTCATGGAGGTCATCAGGTGGATAGAAACAAAGACAGGTTTAAAAACTGAACCCAGAGGTTCTTCTTGATGGGTCGGCTCTGTCTCCTGCTGGAGCTCTGGATGACACAGTGGGCGTGTCTCTCTGCACTCTGGGCTCTGATTGGTCAGAAAACAGGAAGTCGTCTAGCAGCTGGAGGCATCCAGGATGGGGAAACTGGACGTGTGGAGATGAAACTGTGGCCATGAAAGGAGGTCAAATAAAAATAAAAACTGGTCAGAAAAGAACAAATAAATTTATCAGCCAGTTCAACAAGAAGCGGCTGATTCTGCAGCGACCCGGTCCAAACCTCTGGACCCATTCAAGAGAACCAAGCCAGCTCCATGAAGGAGGTGACAGAGGAGCCCCAAACTAAGCCTCCTGTTTCTGTTATAATCTAGCAGTTCTGGTGCTGATGGAGTTCAGCTTCCATAAACATAGCTGGATTATTGGGATTTACTGCTCCTATGACATCAGAGATATAGGAATGGGACAAACTTTATTTAAAATCTGGTTCTAAAGACCAACAAACAGCAACTTTAAAGTTTGTCACAAACTTCAACATCAAAGATGAAGACAAGATGTGGATATCAGAGAGAATAAAACCACCGTTCTCTGTCTAAAAACACGTTAGATTCCTCCGGCTGCAGAACTGATGGAGGGTCAAGACCTGGTCGATCAGGTGCCAGAGCTCACCTGAGAGCATCGTGGATACACCTGGGATTTACCTGCCTCCTTAACGAGCAACAAGCAACGAGCAATGAGCAGAAACCCAGACAGCAAGATTTACAAGAAAATCATAAAACTACTAGAAAGAAACCAGAGAAAGAGCCGAACCACAGGAGAGTCAGATATAACAGCAAGAACGATTTAGAAACTGATCTACAGGCACGTTTTTTTACTTTTTTTTAATAAATAAAGATAAAAAAGTACCTAAAATACGTAAAGAGACAGAAAAATACAACAGAAGCAACAGCCAACTGCTGATTGTTTCAGATCACAAAAAAGGAAATATTTATACATTATATGCATTCATTTTCTATTTAATTTTCTTAATTTATCTTTCCTATTGTCTTTATTTCTATTTACTTGATTTAATTTAATGTAATTTAATTTCCTGTTTTTTATTTTTATTAATTTGGATGAATTCAATCCGGACACAATCTCATCCTCATACATAATTACCTCTGCATGATCAAATCTAATTATATATGATATAAATATTATAAATATTCAGCCTGCAAATGAAACGTTCATTCTAAAACGATCTGATGTGACCTCAGCTGGAGTTCAAGCAGAGGTGGGAGGATGAGGCAGCTCAGGTGATGAAGGTTAGTGACTCACTTCCTGTTACTATGAAGGTGAAGCTGAGGGTGTTTGATTTGTTCGCCTGCTCAGCCCGGATGCCTTTCTGACCGGGTCACCTGGTTTCTCTGTTTGCTCGTTCATTCCCCGTTCCTGCTGGTTCGGGATGAAACAATGATGATGATGATGATGATGATAAAGTGGTTTCATGTATGATGATGATGATGATGATAAAGTGGTTTCATGTCCATCATCATCATCATCATCATCATCATCATCATCATCGTCATCATTAATAATATATTAAAAGCTGCAGTGTCATGAATTATTGGACGTGGCTGACTGTTGTAAAGTTGATGTGTTGTTTGTGTTTAATGTAAATTATTTAAACCTCTTCCAACATGTTAAGACTTCTTTGTTTTCTGGCAATGCAACAGAAATGGCTCCACCATGATCCATTTTCTGTTTCTGAAATGTCCTGATTCCCCCCCCACCCACGTCCCCCCTCCCCGATCCCCAGAGAGCCGTGGTGTGTTAGCATTAGTGGGCTACCGCCGCTGTGTGCTTTTTACACAGCAGGTGGTGGTGAACCTAGTTTTTCTCTCACGTGTGACATAGATTTTTTATTCCCCCCCCCCCCCCCCCCCCCCGGCCTTAACCCCCCATGGATTGTAGCTATTACCCAGAATCCTCTTCTCAGAGGTGCAGTGTGACCCCAGGAATCAAGGTGTGGTCAGTGTGAAATGATGGGAATCTATGCAGAGAAATATCTGTCCTGGTTTCTGGTCAATAGAAAGGAGACAAAGATCTGAAGTCAGGGTTTGACCCGATCTCATATTATTTCATTCTTTTAAAGACTACATTACCCATGAGCTTTAGCAATGCTGAGTCAAATGTATTCAGGAGTTGTGTCAGGATAAGGTCTACCTCACCATTCTGAGGCAACTTTAGCTGGAATTATATATTACAAAAAGAAAAAAAAACTGTTTCAACATAAATCACATGGAGAAGTGAAAAGACACAAATTTGTTTGGGAGTTCCACATGGCTGTATCCTCGAGACCCTTTTATATTATTCAATCATGAGTTAAAAGTAAAGCTGGTTTCTATCTGCAGCAGATTGAGACATCGCCTCCCATCTGGAGGGAGCAGTTCACCTCACAAAACCCTTAGAAATAAATTAATTAAACATGTCTGAGTTGAGTTTAAGGCCATTTACAAATTTCTTAACAATTTGAAGGCTTGCAATTTTGAAAGTAAATGTCTGTAAAATGAAAGTCAACATCAGGAGTGTGTGGATATTTTTGTCATTGTGAAATCAATCGCCTGATATAACACTGGGGTGTTTACAGATACTACAGCAATTAATCTCTCTGCAAAAATGCCACCAAAGTGTAATTCTGTCGTAAATAATAACCAGGATTACTACAGGTATTGCACAACATACTCCAATATGGTTCACCGGGGGGCTGCTGCTCTGTAAGCTGCTCAGTCAGCTCATACATCCCATCATGTGTCCAGACAACAACATCAAAACCTGCTAATCGCTGCCAGCCTGTCAGAAAAATACTGAAACTGTATCCTGGCTGTAGTTCTCCTAACCGATCACATTTAAAGAGAAAGCTATTAAAGGTAGAGTCGACGAGACATGAAGGAATCTGATTGGTTGTTTCCATTCACACCGAATGACAGGATTGGTCAGTTTTTATCAGCCTGCAGTTCTCACATGGATTTGTTTTTTAACCTCCTTTTTCTGAATATTTAATACATTAACTATTGTCAGGATGGGGGGGCATTGCACCCAGATTAACAAAAAGTGTTTCTGTAGAAGATTACCAACTAAAGCTTTAAGCTTCCATAATAACAGTGAAACTCTCTTCCTCCCGTTATGCTGTATACCTGTCATAGATTTGTTAGCTTTCCTGTCAAATCATCACTGTTTAACTGTCAAAATCTAATTATTTGGTCAAAATACACAAAATGTTGAACAAGGTATGCATTGGCTGGATAAAGCTTTTAAACTTTTTTCACTTAAGGAGGACGATGTGGAGCCAAATCAAACCACTGCAGCTTAATCAATCATAGCAGTCCTGCTTTAGAATGACTCAAGTGATTACTCAAACCCTTACAGTTGCTGACGCTGCAGTTCTGTATAATAAACCAGAACTCTAATTAAGTTTAAGGAGAAGGTTGGCAGCTTCGTCAGGTTTTTGTCTGACTTGTACTGCTAACGGTATCAGAACTCTTCATCGGTCTGAACGCCCAGTGAGTGTGAACTAAAACTGTAAAACGATCAGATCCTTCCTCTGATGTCACAGACTGACATCAGCGTCTCGCCTGTTTCCCACCAGCCTCCGTCTGCACGAAGCCAGAAATTACACCCTGACTGTAATTGATGATAATGAGCTGCTGTCTGATTGGTCGAGTGAATCAGTTCATGTTGAGATGAAGGAAACAAACGCGCCTTCGAGGATGTGAGGAAGAGGAGGCTGCTTGCTGAGCTGCAGAGGGGGGGGGGGGGGGGGAGGGGTGCATCTATTATGCATGACAGCATACACACATAAAACACACACATAAAAGAGGACAGGGACAACAAGAGGCCATTGAACAGAGGCTGCCAGGAGTCACATGACCATCTGACTGACCAATCAGCTTGCATGCTGAAGATTGCCTTCAGTCAGCAGATACTGCGTGGAGGAAAGTCTGAGCGTCTCACAGCCTTCACTGAAAGGACGTTTTCAGAAAGGAGAAGGATTTATGCACCGAAGACATCGTAAGAACAATTTGTCAATCATCTGAGGCCAATCTGGAGGTTACTCCCCATGGAGCAGATGCCTTTTTTAACGTTTGGACATTTTGTTTAAGATGACGGCCGTCAGATGAGGATAAAAGCACAGAGTGTCCTGAAAAATTAAACGTCTTACATCATCTCTGATGCTGCAGGTCTCTGTGTTTGAGAGAACCTCCTCTATGGCAGGCCTGCAGGCGGTGGCATCAGTCCCATCAACATTATAATGTGTAAGAATATTAAGCTCAGTTCTGTAAGGATGAAACTTTATTTGGTCAAAATAACACATTTACTCTGGCATGTCTGCAGATGGTGCGTTCACTGTCACATTTAAAGAGAAGTGATACTGAGAGCCTGCTGTGATTTTTTAGCTTTAGTTTCATTTTTCTCTGTGTTGTTCTCGGATGTTTTTCTGCTTCGGATCAAACAACAGAGACATTAACCTGTGAAATATAATTTCCCTCTCATTGCTTCCCATTCCATCCTGTCGGCCTCGGCGTTGACAGGCTGATGGGTGATCTAGCTGCAGTGAATTTGATCTAATTTACTTTATTTATTATATTCCTCCACAGCCATGAGAGCAGCTCTGCCGTTTTTAAGTGGATTAAAAATCGTGCTCAGCAGTTTATGCTCCTCTTCCATGTTTTTAAAGGTTCTATATCATGTTTTAAAGCCTTCCAAAATCAACTATCAGCATATATGTGATGAAATATTGCCTTTGACACTACGGAGTATTTATTTATTATGAACTAATAGTTTTCTGGAGCTATTTTTCCAACCTGGAAGAAAGATGCTTGCCTTCACTGTGATGCCGTCTCTCCCCATGTGGGGGCGCCCTAGAGCCGCTGCAGCATGGCTTAAAAATATGGAGCTAAAACAGTGGCAGCTTGCCGTTGTAAAAACAAACATTGTAAAATCAAATATTGTCAAATATGTCTTTGCAAGCTGTCACTGTTTTAGCTCCATATAAAAAGAGCACTTTGCTGTTGCCGTGCAGATCAGGAGCTAAAAGAGCCTTTTGGTCTCAGCTTTGAGCAGAAATGATGGCGCTCTGCCTCATCGCTGCTCTCTGGGCGTCTTTACGGGGCGGGGGCGGCTACTTCCTGGAGAGGGGGGGGGGTAATGACCACTCTACGTAGAACCGTCATGGCAGAACACCACTTTGGCCTTGATTCTGATGAAGGAAGAACATCATATCGTAGGTAAAAGGTCAGAAAGTTGATTTTGCATGATATGCTGTTGGCCCTTTAAAGAAAATGTGTTAAAACTACTTTAGAAAATTTCAGGGAAGAGTTTAAACCTTATGACTTTATCTAGTGGTGTTGGGGGGGAGGCGGGGTACGCCCTGGACCGGATGCCAGTCCATCACAAGGCAACTGGGGTGCAATACTTCCATCCACATGGACGTATCAATGATTAATGATCCAATTACATCGATGGAAAAATTTAAATATTGATGCATATCATCATTTTTAAGATATGCCTTTATTTTGAACTTCAGGCATGAGACTATAGTGAACAGGTGATCTATTATTATTGCTTAAGATTAGATGAATGCTTTTATATCATATCGGAAGTCATAACAGACTTTGTTATATCGCCATCCAAACAAACTGACATTACGTCATAACTTGACAAAGCTGGTGATTTGCTCTGACCAGACAGTCATGCTGTTCTGAAGACACTGCTGATGTCTGTCCATGCTGTTGCAGTGTGATAAAAATAAAAGCATCTGATAGTTTTACTCTTATTTAATGGCTGCAGTAACAGTCATGGAAAGTCTTCTTCCCCCACAGCTGCAGAGCTGAGCACGTTCCACCTGCTCGCTCACGTCGTGTGATGACAGGTGTGTTGGTAAAGAGGGTGGGGACCTTCTTCTGAGCCCTAACCACAGCAGCCAGAGACAATCAGAGCCCAGCTGGCGGCCTCGTTCCTGAGGATGTGCTGTCTGAGGGTCCAGCAGCCACTGCAGCCGAGGTCCAGGCTGTAACGCTCCTGCTGTGTGTTTCCTCACAGATGTTCCTCTCTGCTGAGTGCAGAATAAACATGGAAGTCATCGTGGTTCTGTGCAGCAGCTGAAAAAGCTCCAATGACGTTACAGCCACTAATGAGCCGTCTCCCTGAACGTAAGCAATGTGAGGGCTTGTCTTTGCTACATCCAGCCTGATGTGGATCTCTGCAACCTTCTGCTCCACGGCCGACTGCAGCACTCGCTGATTCCTGCACAGAGCTGTGAAAGTGACCTCTGTGTGCCTGCAGAGGCGCTGAGCTTGTCCTTGGTGTGGCTGCCGTCTGACCACTAAGGCAGAGATACGCCGGCAGGGTTCAAATCCTGCAGAAGCCACTGCAGCTGCACACGTCAGAGTCTCTGCATCGCAACACTGGAGAGTCCACAGACACGTGTTTGCTTTCACAGCAAATTCTGATTTGGTTTTAGTCTGCAATCCTTTTAGGCTTAAATGAGTTCTAGTCCAATACGACTTCCTACATGTCCGTGGAGTAAATTTCCAGTGCCTTTAGTCGACTAAAGTCATGGAGCAATGGAGCTTTTAGATCTGTACTAAGATAAACTGCAAAGATTTCACACTGAAGTGAAATCTTTGCAGTTTACAGACACGGTTTAACTTTATTTGAACTTATCTTATCTAGAAATGCAAGTCTAAATTTTTTTTTTACAAAATAATATATACAAACTGCATTGCATGGGAAGATTAAGCCTCATTGGCTATTTCTTTTATTCCCTTACCTTTCAAAATAACTTTTTATATATAATTTCATTTTATTTCAACATTTGTATGTTGTTTTTATTTGCTTACAAAATACATAATGTAAGTAACATTTAATCTCATTTTAATGTGGTAAAAATAGCTGATGAACACTTTAATTGAGCAGCTTTCCACTGCTGGGCAGAACAACCCTGAGAGCTTCGGTTAAAGAAAACTCAACCTCTCTTGTTTCCAAACGGTTCTTAATCAGACTGACTCTTCAGCTGAGGCCGTATTTCGGTCTCATTTTTGCGTCTTTGTGTCTGTTTTTAGTGACGGTGTGTCTGCTGCAGAGTGAAATGTTAATGAGGCATTGGTATGTTGTGAAGCTGTGAGATGAGAGACAAACATCAACAAACATTGGAGCTTGGCTGGAGCGCGTTGGCAGCGTGGGGCTCTGGTTCTGAGCCCAGCCAGCCTCCTCATGACGCCGCTGAGCTTTAAAGCAAGTTTCATACATCAGACCAGAGGCGCCGGTCAACAGGGGGCGCTAGAACGCCAACACATCAACAGTGAAGCAAGGAAGTGTAGACACAGTGAAGATAATTACGAAATAAAATGTAATTATCACACCTGATCTTTAATAAAATGTGTCTGACTTTGACATTGTTCAGCATTGCGGTTCCATTTTTTATTTATTTGGATTCATGTTTCTGTGTAAGTCATATTCCTTAATGGTGTGGGGCACTGGACTGATAAGGGTGTGTG
The DNA here is from genome assembly GCF_011125445.2 of Fundulus heteroclitus. Classification (NCBI taxonomy): domain Eukaryota; kingdom Metazoa; phylum Chordata; class Actinopteri; order Cyprinodontiformes; family Fundulidae; genus Fundulus; species Fundulus heteroclitus. The sequence continues at coordinate 2,270,039 of NC_046376.1, read as the reverse complement.
GATGCTTTTAAACTTTTGGCTTCCATGTGACTCCGCGCTGGCCTCTAATTGGTTACTGTTCTTCATCCAATCCGATTAATTCCTCACACCTGTCAATTAAAGCGACAACCCTGACAGCTCAGACGCACAAAAGTTCCTCAATCATGATGCAAATGGAGTCAGACAACAACAACGACAAGACAGGAGAGAACGGTGCAGCAAAAGAAAAAATGATAATTAATTTACAAAATTATAGTGTCACGAGGCTTTCAACCTGGTTTGTTTGAACTACATTGGCTTCCTGCCCATTTAGATAGATTTTAAACCTTTATTATTTGTTTTTAAGGCTTTTAACAGCCTTGCACCTCCTTATTTATCCAAGTTATTGAGCTGTTCTATTCCTTTATGTCAGACAGTCAACATTAACTCATGGTTCCACGGACAAAGTCCAAATGTTGGGACCGAGCTTTCTCTCTGACTACATCTCAGCACTGGAAGCAACTTCTTACAGATCTTCCATCTATTACTGAAATTAAACTTTTTAAATCAAAGCTAAGATTTTTTTTTAATTCAGGCAGGCTTTTAATACCTAAAACTGTGGTGGCACTTCTGACTGTATCTACGCTGTTTTACCTATTTTGTTTCATCTACTATGTTTTTAACCTGTTATTATCTTTTTTTGAACCCCCAGTGTGTTTGGGTTAAGACATTTGGTCGTCACTATTGTGGATGTAGAAAGGGTGACGCTAATAAAGGATAGATAGATCGATAGATAGATAGATAGATAGATAGATAGATAGATAGATAGATAGATAGATAGATTGATTGATTGATTGATTGATTGATTGATGACAGATGTGTTTTAAGTAGTTTTTGTTGTCCTAGGCTCCCTACCAAAATGTTTTATCACCAGCTATCTCTGCATCACATAAACACTGTGGGTCATGATTATCAGAAAAATACTAATATGTAAAGAGAAAGCTAAATATGTGTCTCGTGTTTTTAGATCCTCCATTAAAGAAGATGAATGCAGTAAAACACACAACATATTCTTACTGACCCGATTAAACCCTAATGAACTGGACTGAATAGAACCATGTCTGAATGTCTGATTGGTGCCATTAAGGTGTCCTTGCAGCTTTGCCGCAGCAGGCGAGCGTTTTCTCTAAGTAAATAAAGACAAACTAGCCCAGCCCCACCCGGCCGGTGCTGCCAAGAGGTGCAGAACAAACTGGACCACTTATGGAGGACTGAGCACACATGGCTTTGTTTTTGCTTTTCCAGGAAGTCCAGGATGTTTGTCTCTATAAAGTGGCAGGATATATTTTTAGCAATTAATAATTTAAACAGGGAGTTCTTTCTGAATAGAATAGAATAGAATAGGGTGATTCAAAGGTCTTTTTTCAAACACCTGAATCTGACTGGTCTTGTTTATTTTACTTAATAAAACCAAAGCTAATGTGAGTTTGACCAAAGTGTGTCATGGTTATTGTGATTTATTGCTCTGTGACTGTTAGGACTAACTGGATCGAGTTCAACTTAGTTTGGATTTTATTTTAATTGAACTGTGGTTACATTAGTTTTTAAACTAAACAAAATTATTTATCAAAAAAATAATTGTACTGCAATTATAATACTGATTACTTTGGATTGTAACTATTTGTACACTTGAACCTGAAACTGAATGTCTTAACTATTTGCTGTAAAATACCACTTTATAAACAGAATAACATAGAATGTAATATGTGCAGTTTGATGGTTGTTTTCTGACAGAAAAACCTTCCAAAAAGTGGTCGGATTTAAACAATAACATCCTAAACTGGACAGTACTGAATTAACCTGAAATAAATTGGGATACGTTGAATTGAACTGTATCTACTTTAATCAGACTAAAAGTACAAATGCTGGTGGAATAAAATCAGATAAACTCAAATGTAATCAGGTTAAACGACTTTGTTGAACTGGATTAAACTGAAATGAACCCAGCTGGTTTCAGGTATATTCAGGTACATTTTCTAGTTTCCAGTTGTAGAAATTTCACCAGCCATAGGTAAAATATGACACTTGTGTTGTATTTGTCAATAAGCAACAATCCTAAATGTATTTAAAAACTTATAGGCGTCCATTCTCAATCTGTCACTAGAACTATGCAGTAAAACAAATATACTGTAGGGCCTCATGAAATCGGCTTTATTCCTCATTAAAAACTTATTTTCTTATTATATTTTCAATGTTCCTTTTTCAAATTTTCAAAATCAGCTCTTTGAATTTCAATATGTTACAGATTAAACTGGTTTTGTCATCTAACTAGTTTCTGTAGTTGTTTTAGTGAAAAAGTGTCACTAGCCTAGAGATGCCGAGTGCATGGGGATTATTTAATTAGCTAATATTTATTGTAGTCCAAAGTCAGTCATGCTTTTCTACAGCCTTATTCAACAAGTCAGGAAAATGTGGAAGTTAACTTATTCCAATAACTCCATCATTAAGTCAAAGGCATCACACAGATACACACAAGCCATGTTTCCATCCAATTGTAATGTGAATTTTGAGTGAACTTTTAAAATATCGCTGGTTTACAGAGAAATAGCTTTTTGTCAGAAGATAATATTACGCATGGCTGTAATCAACAGGAAGTGGAGGTCGCAGATAAGCACATGTAAAAAATGAGAGTTTTCAGGAATGTGTTGCTTCTGGGCAAATTGTAATTGTTCTGGAAAGTCATCTAGTGCTGGCGATGTTAGACGCAGTCTGGAGACGTTCAGAAAGAAATGCAGTTCTGACGGCAACAACAGAAACAGTTAAATGAGGTAAATGTTCGCTAGGTAAGACCTTATTCTGCAAATGTGTTTCCATCTCCTCTGTTTCACAAAAGCCAAAAACCATCCCAAGCGAGAATATATATATATTTTTTTTGCAGAATTGAAGAAGGTATTTCCATCAACCTTTTCTAATGCAGTACTTCAAAATGCAAATAAAAAAGGTTTTATTTATGTTACAAGGATTTTCTGCTTATCAAACTATACAATTTTTTAATTAACATAAACGTGTGTGCAGGAAAAGCATGTCTGACAAAATTAAATTGAACTTTTTGGCCATAATGACCATCGTTACATCTGCAGGAAGAAGAGGGAAGCGTTCAAGCCTGAGAACACCATCCCAACTGTGAAGTACGGGAGTGGCAGCATCATGCTGTGGGCTTGATTTGCTGCAGGAGGGACTGGTGCACTTCTCAAAATATATTCATCTTGAGAAAATAACAATGTATGGAAATTCTGAAGCAACAACTGAAGACATCAGCAGGAAAGTTGCAGCTTGGGCGTAAATGAGTCTTCCAGATGAACAATGGCCCAAAGCCTCCAGCCAAACTGGCTGCAAAGTGGCTTCAGGATAGCAAGGTCAATGTTTATGAATGACCGTTAAAAACCTCTGATCTAAGTCCTAGTCAACATTTATGGGCATAGCTAGAAAGGCGTGTTCAAGCAAGACGGCCTCCAATCTGGGCTCAGTTCCCCCGGTCCTGTCAGGAGGAATGAGCCAAAGTTCCCGCCTAATTTTTGAGAAGCGAGATACAAAACCTTTGATATAAATCAATCAATCAATTTTATTTGTCAACTGCAATTTGCAATTGAAAATTCAGTTCCAGTACAGTATAAAGTCAGACAGTTTAAAGGCTAAGGTACCAAACATTAACAAAAATGTATGTAAACTTCTGACCTTCAAGAAAAAAATAAAACAATGTCTAAAAAATGATTGCTGTCATTATTCAGGTATTCATTATAATCATTATCATTATCCTAGCCGTTGTTATATCTGTTTGTTATGAGTAATTATGTGCATTCTTAGCCGGTATCTGCCTCCACAGACAATCTATTATGGTAACATATAATGACAATAAAGCTGTTTATATATATATATATATATATATATATATATATATATATATATATATATATGTGTGTGTTTATAGGGATATTTGGTACAACAAGCAACAAATTGCAAGAGTTTCTATCTCAATTTAGTGGAACAGGTATAATTGGGATTATGCTTTCATGCTGTGGTTCATTCTGGCTTTCAGACATAAATGCAGTTTACTTCAAAATCTCTTACCGCTACAAGTAAACCAGCGGTTTTAATATTCAAATCCTTCTAAACGTTTCATCTATATTGGAAAAAATGGCATTTTGTGATACAAAACGTTCCATAAAAGCCATTTAATTTAGCATAACCATTGTATGCACTGTATTTTAACAAAAATGTGTCTTTGCGAGTTTACAAGATGTAAAATAAACCCAAGAAAAACACATTCTGGATTTAAAACTTACTGGCATGGCGACACTGACAGGGTGTGATCACATTTTCAGCTGTTTGTTTTCTCAGCTTGTCAGCATGCCTCATATCACCACAGATATTCTCTACCTTTGGGTTTTAATTATCATCATTAAATGGTGATGCTCTGATCACTTCACGCTGCTCCCTACCACCGGTTAGAGCCACAAGGGTGGAGTTCTACGTACCTAGTAGATCCTTCCGTGCTGCATTCAGCAGAACTCAGACATATGAGTTTTTAATCATTCAAACAATAGTTCTACTGGCTGATGTTTAAAATCCGCAGTGTGACTAATTGCATTTTACTTAATTAATAGAAATCAAGATGTTGCAGTCCCATATGTATATATATATATATATATATATATATATATATATATATATATATATATATATATATATATATATATATATATACACACACACACACACACACACACACACACACATAGAGCCAACTCCCAGTTTTTACTTATGCTGCTATAGGCTTAGGCTGCTGGAGGACATCAGGGTCTATTTCTCTCTCTCTGCTGAGTTCTCCTACTGCTCTCCAATCTGCATTGTTTGTTGTTATTTCAGCTTTTAACTTTTTGTTCTCTGTCATGATGAAAATCAGTGCCTCCAAATCCGAGACCATGGTCTTGAACCGGAAAAGGGTAGAGTGCCTTCTCCGGGTTGGGGAGGATGTGCTGCCCCTAGTGGAGGAGTTCAAGTATCTTGGGGTCTTGTTCACGAATGAGGGGAAGATGGAGCGGGAGATCGACAGGCGGATTGGTGCAGCGTCTGCTGTGAAGCGGGCGCTGTACCGATCCGTTGTGGTGAAGAGAGAGCTGAGCCAAAAGGCCAAGCTCTCGATTTACCGGTCGATCTACGTTCCTACCCTCATCTATGGTCACGAGCTTTGGGTCGTGACCGAAAGAACGAGATCCCGGATACAAGCGGCTGAAATGAGTTTTCTCCGTGGTGTGTCTGGGCTCTCCCTTAGAGATAGGGTGAGGAGCTCAGTCATCCGGGGAGGACTCAGAGTAGAGCCGCTGCTCCTCCACGTCCAGAGGAGCCAGTTGAGGTGGCTCGGGCATCTGGTCAGGATGCCTCCTGGACGCCTCCCTGGTGAGGTGTTCCGGGCACGTCCCACCGGGAGGAGGCCCAGGGGAAGACCCAGGACACGCTGGAGGGACTATGTCTCCCTGCTGGCCTGGGAACGCCTTGGGATTCCTCCTGAGGAGCTGGCCCAAGTGGCCGGGGAGAGGGACATCTGGGCCTCCCTACTGAAGCTGCTACCCCCGCGACCCGACCCCGGATAAGCGGAAGACAACGGACGGACGGACGGTTCTCTGTCATGTTTCTCTTCATAGAAGGTACACCTGGTCTGGTGTTCTGTTAGCTGTGACATCATCAGGGGAGGCAGATCATCCTCTATTACCATCTAACATAGAAAGTACTCCTGGGTCAATGTGAGCTTCTGTGCTTTCTGTGTCTCTGCTCTGTCTTCTCTAACATAGAAAGTACTCCTGGGTCAATGTGAGCTTCTGTGCTTTCTGTGTCTCTGCTCTGTCTTCTCTAACATAGAAAGTACTCCTGGGTCAATGTGAGCTTCTGAGCTTTCTGTGTCTCTGCTCTGTCTTCTCTAAGCCCCAGTGGGTGGAGGCAGATGAGCGTTCACACTGAGCCTGGTTCTGATTCTGCTGGAGGTTCTCCTCCCTGTTAAAGGGGAGTTTTCCTCTCCACTGTCGCTTCATGCATGCTCAGTATGAGGGATTGCTGCAAAGCCATCAACAATGCAGACGACTGTCCACTGTGGCTCTACGCTCTTTCAGGAGGAGTGAATGCTGCTTGGAGAGACTTGATGCAACCTGCTGGGTTTCCTTAGAGAGGAAACTTTCTCACCAACCTGGAGGATCTGATGGAGTCTGACTTTGGAAAGAGACTTGAGATGATGTGTGATGTGAATTGGAGCTATATAAATCAAATAAGTTGTAGAAATCATAAATGCTTCTCCAGAGCTTCCTTGATCAAATTTAGCTGCCCCTTCATAGATTTACCCACATTTGGCCAGTGGTGGGTGCTAATTTCCAGCCCTGATTTTTAACAAATTTAACTTTTCTCAAGTCATCAGGAACTGCAACAGAAGGTGTGATTAGTGGTTCATATGGTTACAACTAAACTGTGCTCAGTTAATTTCTACTACCCCATAAAACAGATAAAATAATGGTTGAAAATTATCTCTATATAAATAGAACAGAACGGAATAAAATGAAAGCTAAATTACTGATTCAGTGTAAATGTTACACAACTTGTCCTTTCATTACTAATGTGTTGTATTTGGACATAAAGTCAACCAGAAGTTCATGAAATAATTAGTGGTGTGACTGGATCAAACTGGGCTGGATATAAATAAAATGAATAGTTTAATTTCATCAAACAGAAATTTAAACAAATGAGATATTTGTGGTAAAAAGTAAAAGAAAATCAACAAACTTTGAACTCTGAAATTCACTGAACCAAATTATGTTGTAAATAGTTTAGATTGTAATGAATTGCATTCATTACACTGAATATAATTTGATCAACATGGATCAAATTTAATGAACTGAATAGTTTAATTTGATTTAACAGAACTGGCTACAGTAAAAAAATAATGGACTTCAATGAGTTAAATAGATTCCGTTAATTTATTTTTAATTGGGATTTACTGTGTCAGAAATAAATTGGATTAGATTATAGCTGGATTATGCTTGATGGTACTTATATGGGTTGGACTTGAACTCTGTGCTGAAAATGAATGAAATAACTAAACAGAAATTATTAAAACAGGCTAATTGTGTTAAATTACACTCGTGTACTTGTTTATAGTTATTGTGAGGACCGGCGCACACATCAGCATTGTGGGGTCTTGTAACCTTGTGGGGTTATTGGCAATATTTCTATTTATTCGGTGTGAATACTTTATTTGCGGTGGGTTTATTTCTGTGGGAAATGTCAGCACAGTGTTTTCAGAGCTGATTAAAAAAAAAATGCAACATCCATCCATCAGCACTGACAGGAAGTTACGTGCCGGCGCAGACCTCCCACCACCTGCTGTTTAAATCAATGAGAATGAAACAGGATATGTGATCACACACACTGCTGCAAACAAACACAAACGATCCGTCTGTCGCTCCATGTGCACGGATAATGTTTCCAGCTCTTTAAAATACTGTCGACATGTGGCCGCAGCAAACGGCAGAACCAGGAAATCCATTATTAACAACACAAGCATTGATGTCTGACATACCAGGGTGTAAATGTAGCATAAATGCTCATTCCATCCCATAATTTAACCTTTTAACTTGAGCAGGAAACGGTCATCTTTAAGCCAAAGCTGGGCATCGGTGTGTGAATGAGCGCTTGTGACGCATGAATGTGGCTCTATAGCGTAAAGCACTTTGAGTGGCCAGTGTGACTAAAAGAACTACAAAAATGTCCATCTATTATTTATAGCTTTGTTCATAGATGAAACACGAAAGCATAAAACAATTTTACTCCTGTGGATGAGGAGGAACAAGGGGATGTGACACGGTGAGACAGAGAGAGAGGTGAAGAGACGAGAGACTGGCAGGAAAACCCGAGTGACGAAAATAGACGAGGAGGATCAAAATTAGGAGGAGAGTAAGTCAGAGCAACGGATTAACGGGGGTGAGATGTTTAAAGGAGGCTGACTGGAGATTAAAGATAGGAAAAGAAATGCTGGATATGAGAAAACATAACGATGGAACAGAAATAAGGAAAAGGAAGGTGTGTCCAGGTACTGGACGGCAGTAAAAGCGCATCAATAGCTACGTTTACGTGCACAGAAGTTCACAATCAGATTAAAATCTGTTCGGATTAAATAATCAGATTATACAGTTGATATGGGCACACAATCAATTAATCCAGTCTTAATGTGCGTTTCCATGCACCTGGCTTTATTCACAATAGAACCACTCTGACAGTTACCTGACTCCGCCAGATAGATTTGCTCCGCATATCCATCTGGAAACCTTCCGTTGAAGTAATTTTGGGAAGGGGCGAAAATACTGGTTAGCTGATTGGCCTATGTTGGTGATAGACGGGCCAAATGAACCAATCAGATTCGTCGTCGCTCTGTTACGAGCGACGACAAAAACACAACCACAAGCCAAGCTACTCATGCTGCTGCAGGTAAAGGCTCGTTAGCTCAGCAAAGAAATACTCTGTAATTCCGATAAAACTTGCTCGATAGCCACGCTAACGCTAGTTTCATCGGCTGAAGCCGCCATGTTCTTTAGACTGAACTGTCGCGCTTCTCGTTGCGTCACACCGCAACCTGCCTCAAAGCCAACGCTGATTGGACGTTCGTTTGGTGAACGGCTCCAAATTTTCTTTAACGGAGAGTAGCCAGACTGATCTGCGAGTGAAACCTTGAAAGCTCGCGAGATCACGATGGTCTCACGAGGCTACTCTGACAGGCCCAGTTATCAAATTTCCCTAAAATACCACAGAAGAAGAAATGCCGTCTTTGCTAAAATACAAAAGTAGTAAACAAAGCAGTTTTATGGGAGTTTGTTTATTTTCTGAGCGCCAGGCTGGACTTGGACATGTTCTACGGTTTAAACGTTACTGAGTAAAGCAACAATATGAACTCTTTTATTTTATCAAACAGAAAGTTTATCGGGAATCCCGACATATTCACGTTTGCCACATGCAGAATAACCTGATCCTGAGCTTTTAAATGAACGTTAATTGGATTATCAATTAGCATAAATCCCTCCTCTCATTCTGATTACAATTTAATTCCAATTGAGCTTAATCCGATAATCGTATTCCGACTGCCGTGTTTATATGACGCTTTTTTTTTTTAATTCCGATCACTTTTGTCCGTGTAAACGTAGCTCCTGTCGACTGTCACAGTCAGTAAATCCAGTTGCTCTGCCAGACGCATGAAGCTGTGGACATTCTTGCGGCACCATGACAGACATGAAGCTCAGATCCTTTCCAGAACAGGACCAGTTCTTAATTATGATCAGCAGTAAACAAATAAATATATTTTAATGTAATAAATTCAAGTTATATCAACTCTGAAGACCAAATAAAACTAAACCGAAACTAAGACAGGGTTTTGAGAGAGATTTTCACTCTGGCTGGTTTTAATAATGGATGCTTCAGGAAGTCCTGGGTGTGTTGCTGAGGGGTTTCTGGGAGGAACCAGGGACCTCCAGGTGAGCCGGCTCCAGGTATCTGACCTATCTGCTCCTGCCTGTCCACCAGCGGTCGGAGCATCTTTAGGACTTGCTGTAAAACTTTTCCAGGCTCGGTTTGGAAATCCAGTTCTCCCTTTCAGCTTTAATGTCCTCAGATTTGTGTTGTATTGAAGAACCGTGAAATATTTCCGTTGCATTGGTTTAACTCAAAGGTTATCGGAAAACAAAAGCCAGCAGGAACTGGGAGGTAATGTAAATTCCTAACTGGACTTTTAACTCTTAATTCAGAGAGGTGATAGGACAGAAACAGCGCGATGACTACTGGAGGATAACGGGTTATAAATCAAAGGAAGGATGAAGACAGTAAAAATAAATCAGAGCTGGGTGAGAAAGCTGTGATGAGAATAATGAGATGGGGGAGCAGGGACGGACAGCAGTGCGGTAAACTGCTGAGGCTTTCTTCATGCAAATCAGCTCCACTCACATCCAGCTGCTGATTTACTGATCAGGAGCCATTGATCCTGTCCTGCCCCACCCTCACGGACACCGGCGTGACGGGGACACGCCACAGAATGGAAATCACCGCTGAGCGCAGACCTCAGCAGCTGCATTCGCTTCATCTTAACCCGGTTGAACTCGGCGGCGGCGGCGGCGGTGGGGGTGGAGCTGCAGCAGAGTTTTCACCGGCTGACGTGATCCCCTCACCGCCCCCTGAGCCCCCCCACAGTCCACCCAAACCGCCAGCATCAGCTGTGCGCTTCAGGCGCTCCAGAAACGCCGCACCGCAGAGATTTCCGCACACGCGTCAGAGCGCCGCTCTCACCCGGCGCAGAGGCACAGTCATAAAATGGGTGAGGCTTTCCTACAACCAAGGCCTCCCCCTCCTCCCCTCCCTCCGCTATCACCCGAGCAGGCGGAGCGGCAAAGTGCACGCCGAGAGCCGCATCCATCCACCACCCACCCATCCATCCATCCATCCCTCCGTCCAGCAGCGCATCATCAGCACTGATGCCCCCATTCCCGCGACTCTCCATCGGGGAGGAGGCAGCGCGCTGCCGGATGCGGCCTCCATCAGTGAAAAAAGAAAAAATCTGCATTTTTTCCTCATCTTAGAGTCAGCTGTCCTCCTCCTTCCCTCCTCCTCACACGCATGCATAGACATGCACGTCCCGAATTAGAATTAGCTCGGATGGGTGCGTTTTAAGCCGTGTTCCCGTCATGCATGAGGGGAGAAAAAAAAGCCTGAGCTGGGCAGCAGAGCAGCAGGGCTGCAGAGCTGGGCCTCTGCGTCTACAACCAATTAAATCTGCCGTTAGAGGAGGAAACCCCGCAGATGAAAAAGGAGTCCAGACCAGGGCTGCAGCCCCGCATCCATCCGCGCACAGCGCACAGCCTCCATTACAGGCTGCCTCCTCACGGCTCTGCAGCACACTCTGTATTCACAGCATGAAAAGAGCCGGGCCGCAGCGCCACCCGCATCCAAACCTCCGCAGAGCCAGTAAAAACCCGCAACACCGCGGGTCCGAGCGGCTCCCCCCACCCCGCCATCCCGCCTCTCCTCCGGCTACAGGAGGCCGTGATGCTGCGGCGGCCCCGGGAGGAGGGAGAGGAGGGCAGGGGAGGAAGATGGAGGCCGACAGGGAAGATGGAAAGAGGAAAAGGAGCTTACGCTTCGCAGTTCCGCCGTACGGTCCTTCATGGTGTCGCCGCGCCGAGCTGGCTGCTAGAGAGCGGAGAATCGGCCCTGATCCGTGCGGGAGGGGGAGATGTCCAACACCGAGATTCCCAGCGGTTCCCTCCGTGTGTCCTCCTCTTCGCTCTCCTGGAAGCGGAGCAGAGATGGAGGGAGGAAGAGCGCGGCGTGACGCGTCTCCGCCTTCTGCTTCTTCTTCTTCTTCGGAGGGTTTTTTTTTTATCCGTGCGGTGACGGCGCGTGAATCAGCCCTCCTCCTCAGCTCTGCTGCTTTTTCTCTAGATCTGGACCTCTCCCCCCCTTCACTCCGCGCCTTTCTCCTCTTCCTCCTCGGTGCGGTCGCAGTGTGGCCCCGCAGCGCGCAAAGCAGCAGCAGCCCGGCAGGAAAACCGAGCGAGAGAGAGGGGGGGAGGGAGCGAGAAGGGGAGGGGGGAGGGAGGGGGGGGGAGGAGGGAGGGGGAGTGGTACTGATGCTGCAGAAAAGGAGAGGGGAAGGGAGGGGGAGATGCGGAGCGGATGGAAAGCAGCGCGCATGCGCTCCCTCCCTTCATCCTTCATCTCTCCCTGCTGTCTGTCAGCGTCTCGCCCCCCCCCCCCCCCTCACCGCGGCAGCCTGTTTGCTCTCAGGTGAATGAGGATCAGCATCATAGGGAGGACAGTCTGTTCACTCCGCTGCCTTATATAGGCATGTGCGCGCGCATGTATGGGGGGGGGGGTCGCATGTTGCACGCCTCCTAACACACTGACTCCAGCCAGCGTCACATGTTCTGTGCTTCTGCGCCAGGCTCGGTTCTGTTCCTGCCAGCACTGGCCGGCCTCTTTATTAGGCACACCTGTTCGCTGACACACAGGTGCTCCAGCCAATCACACGGCAGCTGCTCTTCAGGGCGCCTCATGTCAACAGGAAACTGGACCAGCAGAGGGGATTATGGGATGCCGTCTACAAGATCATGGGCTCTATAGCTGGTTCCCCTCATAGAGTCAGGAACCTTCAGCCAGAGCAGAAGTCTGTCAGTCAGTGAGGAAGGAGGCAGGAAAAGGAGCCTGGATGCTTCCTCTGATGTTCCTTAGCGGCACCTCCATCCTCCATGTTTCTGACTCCATCCTCCATGTCTCTGACTCCATCCTCCATGATTCTGACTCCATCCTCCATGTTTCTGACTCCATCCTCCACGTCTCTGACTCCATCCTCCATGATTCTGACTCCATCCTCCATGATTCTGACTCCATCCTCCATGTTTCTGACTCCATCCTCCATGATTCTGACTCCATCCTCCATGTCTCTGACTCCATCCTCCATGATTCTGACTCCATCCTCCATGATTCTGACTCCATCCTCCATGTCTCTGACTCCATCCTCCATGATTCTGACTCCATCCTCCATGTCTCTGACTCCATCCTCCATGATTCTGACTCCATCCTCCATGATTCTGACTCCATCCTCCATGTCTCTGACTCCATCCTCCATGATTCTGACTCCATCCTCCATGTCTCTGACTCCATCCTCCATGATTCTGACTCCATCCTCCGTGTTTCTGACTCCATCCTCCATGTTTCTGACTCCATCCTCCGTGTCTCTGACTCCATCCTCCATGTCTCTGACTCCATCCTCCGTGTCTCTGACTCCATCCTCCATGTTTCTGACTCCATCCTCCGTGTTTCTGACTCCATCCTCCATGTTTCTGACTCCATCCTCCATGTTTCTGACTCCATCCTCCATGTTTCTGACTCCATCCTCCATGTTTCTGACTCCATCCTCCGTGTCTCTGACTCCATCCTCCGTGTTTCTGACTCCATCCTCCATGTTTCTGACTCCATCCTCCATGTTTCCGTCACTAATGGCCTCAGAGTTAAAGTCTGGAATCAGCTCAGCAGCTGAAGCTAATTTCCTCCCTGATGGAGTTCTGCTGACCCAGGAAAGGTCAAGGGTCAGGAGCTAGGAGCTGTTATTAAGGGTGTTCAGATGGAGGTTTATGCTGCAGGAGTCCAGAAAAGAGCCACAGATCCCTCTTCCAGCAGTTAAACATTTTAAATCATTAAATCAAAAACTAACAGACTTTAAAACTATAAAACGCTCAGTCTTCGTTTCCTGCGGCTGGTTCTGATTCTGCGTTCAGAGACGACGTCTCACCAATCACAATGACCATAAAGGTTCTGGCTTCCTGAGTACGGACCTCTGGCGTCGTGTTTTATCGACGCCACGGAGAACCAAGCAGGTTCTGAAGGAAGAGGCTCACTAAAGCGGGTCGCTGGAGACAGTTTAGGAAACCTGACTTTTTATTTTGGTTCTGATCCCGTTTGGGCCCGTTTGCTCTGATGACACATGACAGATTCTGACCCTGATCAAACCACAGAACCGTAAGGAACCACCAGTTGGTACCATTTCCTCCCCTGAGTAGAACCTTACATTTAACTGGTACCAAACCTCCCCTGTTGGGTCCAACTGGTCGGTACAAAATGTTCTGCTGCAGACGGCTCCATTTGTCCCGAACCTTTTCACCAAATAAAACTCCAAACTTTAGAGTTTCATTGGGATTCGCTGATGTGAGCCAACATCTGGACCCGCCTCACCAGCAGGTTCTGCTCTCCGACCCGTTCCACAAGTCCAGCTGGACGTTCTCCAGGATGTTTGATAGATGAAGACGTTCTCTGTGATGTTTACCAAAGCTGTCCGGTTCTGACCCAGCACGGACCCGGACCATCTGACACATGAAGGCCTCCTGTGACCCAAACGGGCTTTGGCCAACCAAGCCCTGAAGTTCTGGATGTCTTTGGAAGTCCTGGTGAGACCTTCATAAATAATATGGCTTAAATAATCTGCAGAGAAAAGGTTCCTGATGAGTTCTGCCGGTCCCGGACTGGGTCGGAGCTTACAGCGCCGCCTCCGTCATATTTAGCGTTTCTGTTCCATTTTCCTCCGTAGAGGAAATGACAGAAATCGATATCAGATTTTAGATATTTGTCCTTTTAAAGTTAAAGGAGTGCAAACCTGTGGTCCATGCTTCAGATAACCGGGATTAAACCAGGAAGATTTTAAAGTGATTTAAAGAAGCTGACACTCGTTTATGTTGTGAAGTGGAATTAAAATCTCCAGCCTCAAGTTTCTGTAGAACCACCTGAAACTTTTGCCCTCTTCTGGCTTATGATGGTCGGATCTGTGGAGGGAAAATTAATAGTTGTCCTGTCAACAGATCCTCCCTCCTGAGCTGTGGGTCTCTGCAGCTCCTCCAGAGCCACCATGGGCCTCCTGCTTCTCTGATCAATGCTCTCCTGGTCCAGCCTGTCAGTCCAGGTGGACGTCCATGTCCTGGTAGGTCTGCAGGTGGTCCATCCTCTCTGCAGGTCCACATGATGATCAGAACTCTGGGAGGTTCTGTAGAACCTGACCTGCTGGAAACTGGACCAGAACCTCCTCCCTGACCCGTCTGCTGGGTTCCTGGGTCTCCATGATGCTGGTTGGTACAAATTATATGCTGCTTTTCTGATGGGATCCATTTTCCTGGTGTTGGTCAGAACTTTGGCAGCAAAATGTTCCCTGGTTGACCTGAAACGTCTCTGCAGCAGTGGTTGAACCAGCAGCTTTTCTGTTTCCTGTTTGGCAGGAAACACTTTATGCTAAATACTACTACTACTACAAATAATAATAATAATAATAATAATAATAATAATAATAATAATAATAATAATAATAATAATGTCTGGATTATTCTATAGGAATGGATCTTATATCAGCTGAACATCTCAAATTTGCCAGTTCAAGGGTTGTCCCTCTGCTTGCCTTGTGTTTTACTGGTTTTATTATGCATGGTTTTATTCCTGAATCCTTGATGAAGGTTCTTTTACTTCCCGTGATTAAAAACAAAGCTGGTAAAATTGGCAGCTCTGATAATTACAGACCTATAGCCCTAGCTAATACACTGTCTAAAGTCTTTGAACTTATTCTTCTGCCAAAATTTGCTAAGATAGTAATGTCTACTGAAAATCAATTTGGGTTCAAGCCCAAACATGGCACTGATATGTGTATATATGGACTAAAAGAATTACTGATAAATTATAACAGCAAAAATTCTACAGTTTTTCTGTGTTTTTTAGACGCCACTAAGGCTTTTGATTGTGTTAATCATAGAAAACCATTTTTAAAATTGTGCCAAGTTGGTGTAACTAAGTATATAGTAAGATGTCTGTCCTACTGGTATGCTAATCAAACTATGCAAGTGACATGGGACAACTGTATGTCTGCATCCTTTCATGTCAGCAATGGAGTCAGACAAGGAAGCATTTTATCTCCTATTTTGTTTAACTTGTATATGAATGATCTTTCTAAGCAGCTAAACCTGTGTAGAACCGGCTGCATGGTTGGTGATACTATTATTAATCATTTGATGTATGCTGATGACCTAGTGGTTTTTAGCCCAAGTTCAGCTGGTCTTCAGGAGCTGCTTAATGTCTGCTCAGCATATGGTGAGTTACATGATGTTAAGTTCAATCCTTCAAAAAGCACCATCTTGATCTGTCGCACTAAGGAGGACAAAAATAGACTATTTCCAAATTTCAAACTGTCTGGGTCTTTATTGAAAGTCTCAACTGAAGTGAAATATCTTGGTCATATGTTGACAGACCGTCTCTCTGATGATGAGGACATTTACCGTCAGGTTCGAATGTTATACGCTCAGGCAAATATTCTTGTCCGTAAATTTGGATTCTGTTCGGATGAAGTGAAGCTGAACTTGTTTAGATCATATTGTACATCACTGTATACTGCACATTTGTGGTGCAATTTTAAAAAAGCCAGTCTTCAAAAATTGAAGGTGGCTTACAATGATGCACTTAGACTTTTGTTAAATAAACCCAGATGGTCCAGTGCCAGTGAACTGTTTGTATCTGCCCGAGTCAGCACTTTGATGGCTGTCTTGAGAAAACTTATGTATAGATTTATTTGTCGC
The DNA here is from genome assembly GCF_011125445.2 of Fundulus heteroclitus. NCBI lineage: Eukaryota > Metazoa > Chordata > Actinopteri > Cyprinodontiformes > Fundulidae > Fundulus > Fundulus heteroclitus. The sequence continues at coordinate 2,253,900 of NC_046376.1, read as the reverse complement.
TTGAATGAGTCTAATAATAAAATCATACCACTGTTGGCAAATGTTAAATATAGTGCAATAAAGTACTCTTCTGTACTCTGGAGACATTGGTATGATTGCCTCTTGTAAGGCTAGAAGTCATGTGTTTGTATAGTTTATTTTTTGTACTTTTTATTCTTATATTGTCTTTGTATTCTCTTTGTATGTAATCTGGACTCTGAGTCTGTAATAAAAAAATCTATCTATCTATCTATCAGATCCAGTCTGCATAATCTGATTGAATTTTACTTTGGAACGAGCCTTGAGATGATATGTTTCATGAATTGGCGCTATAAATAAAATTGAATTGAATTAATAATAATAATAACGATAATAACAACAACAACAACAACAACAATAATAATAATAATAATAATAATAATAATAATAATAATAATAATAATAATAATAATAATGATAATAATAATGGTTTTTGAGGCAATGATTTCAGGATTTTTTTTAATTTAAATTCAGATCCTGGAGATTTAACTTCAAGTTGCTTCACAGCCTCTGCAGCTTATTTCTCTCATTAGATTTCTTGATGAACATAAAACAGGAACCATATCAACAAAGTGCAGCAACGTTCTGAAATCCCGCTGCTGTAAAGCTGCTGCTGCAGATTCAGGAGTGATTCCTCGGCACTTGGCCTCTGCTGAGCAAAGCGCTCCACATCCACACATCACAGCAACACATGCAGAGGCTGGGAGGAGATCCAGGAGCAGAACGCTCTGCAGGGGCTCCAGGCCCGGAGAACCCCGGGTTTCCTCCAGAAGGAGCTGGAGACCGTCCCAGGGGAGGCCGACTGGAGGGAATGGATCCATAAATGAATAAAAACGGGGTTTTCTCTAAATAAGTGAACTTATTAAGTGAAAAATAATTGTTCAAATAAGTCAGTATACTGATTTTCTGTGGAGGATACACGGTTCTTTGAAACATTACTTTCAGATCTTCTTCTGCACCACCTTGACCATCCAGGGAGGTGCTCCAGGATCCTGTTTGTGGACCTTCAGCACCATCAACCCAAACATCGTCCAGAACCTCGGCCAGCTCCCAGAACCGCCACCCGTCAGTGGATCAGCAGCTTCCTGAGCAGGCTGGACCCCCAGCCCCCCCCCCCCCCCCCCACACACTCCTCTTTTCTCCGTACACCGATGGCTGCAGATCAGCGGACCCGTCTGCTGAGTTTGCACACGGCACCGCTGTCGTCTGGCTGATCCAGGACGGGAAACAGAACCACCAGGAGCATAAGAAGATGGTGGGCTTATGGAGAAGCCCCCCCCCCCCCCCCCCCCTCCCCTCTCTGGACCTGAGCCAGGCACATTGGTACCGTTCAGAAGAAGGTCCTGCAGAGGCTGGACTTCCTGCAGCAACTTAAGAAGTACAGAAAGCAAAGGTCAGCTAACATCTCTGCAGACCCCACACATCCTGGACACAAGCTGCTTAGACTTCCACCACCAGGGCGGCGCTACACAGAAAACCCGCCGTCATTAAAAATATGCATATTTCTACTTAAAACATCTTCACTGAGAGCAAAGAAGATCTGGAGACAAATTCATGTTTGTTTGCACAAACTTGGTGAATAAATCTGACACAGATTTGGTTTCTGTTTCGTTAATTGGTCTCTAAATTGTCCACAGTGTCCATGGTTGTCCTGTGGTGGACAGACAGCCTGTCTGGACCCCAGCTGGGAGTTAAAGAGGGGCCTCTGGAGCATTTTAACACAGAAAGCATTCCTGGTGGAAAGGGAGAATAAAGTCAGCAATATTTTATTAAAATATCCCAACAAACAAAAAGGCAGCAGCGTTTATTAACAATAATAAAAGTATCTGAACTGCTCCTCTGTTCCTCTCCTGCCCCCTGCTGGTCACGGCTGAGACAGCAGCTGCTCTGATTTCTCCTTGGACTGAGGTTGAAGGGCACCAGGAGGTGTGTGTGTGTGTGTGTGTGTGTGTGCGTGTGTGTGTGTGCGTGTGTGTGTGTGTGTGTGTGTGTGTGTGTGTGTGTGTGTGCGTGTGTGTGTGTGTGCGTGTGTGCGTGTGTGTGTGTAAAGGTACGGTTCTTATTGCTGCTCTAAAACCTTCAGCAAGAACCAGAACCGAACATGATGCGCTCACATTCCCCTCACCAGAAGCTCACACTGCAGGGCTTCCTGGATGGGAACCCGCCTCCAGGGGGAACAGAGATTAAACGTCTCCTTTAAAGGAGCAATTGCATCAAACCGGACCTTCAGCTGGTTCTGTCGGTAAATGGACTATAAGGGGCTTTTCCAGACGTACGGAACCAAGAAAGAAACCAAAGTGCTACGTTTCCAAGAACAAATGAGTGTCTGTTTTTACTGTGTTTAAGTCATGAACTCCTGCTTTCAGGCAACATTTCATCTTAACAGGCCGGTACCAGGTTCTATGGATATGGACCCGGCCGGTGGGGTCGGTTGCTGCTGTTGATTTAAGGCCATCAGGTAATTAGGGTCCGTCGATCCGCCCCAGCCACATAGAGAGAATGGACTTAACTCAGAACAAAAGGGACTGGTGAAGAACTGCCAACAACAACTCTGAATCCCAGAATGCATTGCATCGACCCAGTGGGATGAAGGGCTGTCAGGAAGGAGCACATCACGCCACTGGAGATTCGCCGTGACCTCATGATGGCGTTCTGTTCCTGCAGCAGCGCTGCACTGGGGCATGCAGGAACGTTTTGATCTCGCTGGCCCAGTTAGAGAGCGCATCTTTGAAAAAACAGAGAAAGTACGGTTTTATCTGAGGAAGACTGACCTCCTCAATATGGCTACCTGAACTCCTGCAGAAAGAATCTGATCATAGATGAAGAGACAGAAGGTCTGACGTCACCAGCAGAACGGCACAGAAACAGCAGCTGCTGCGCCGAGGGAGTGAGCCAGGACTGAGAAACTGGCCTCATCAGGAGGCGCAGCAGGTCATGTCTGGGCAGACAAAATGATTTAACTAGGACAATATGGTCTATTTCATTACACTTTGCTGTGTTTTGTTGTGCTTTAAGTTCAGCTTCTGATTTAAGGTGCCAGACTGGGCCCTGAGCCGCTGATAGCTGTTAGGTGGTAACTGTTAGCTGTTAGCTTGTAGCTGTTAGCTGGTGGCTGTTAGGTGGTTGCTGTTAGCTGGTAGCTGTTAGCTGGTAACTGTTAGCTGTTAGGTGGTAACTGTTAGCTGGTAGCTGTTAGCTGGTAACTGTTAGCTGTTAGGTGGTAACTGTTAGCTGGTAGCTGTTAGGTGTTAGCTGGTAACTGTTAGCTATTAGCTGGTAGCTGTTAGCTGTTAGGTGGTAACTGTTAGCAGGTAACTGTTAGCTGGTAACTGTTAGCTATTAGCTGGTAGCTGTTAGCTGGTAGCTATTAGCTATTAAGTGTTAGCTGGTAGCTGTTAGCAGTTAGCTGGTAGCTGTTAGCTGGTAACTGTTAGCTATTAGCTATTAGCTGTTAGCTGGTAGCTGTTAGGTGGTAACTGTTAGCTGGTAGCTGGTAGCTATTAGCTGGTAGCAGTTAGCTGGTAGCTATTAGCTGGTAGCTATTAGCTGGTAGCAATTAGCTGGTAGCTATTAGCTGTTAGCAGTTAGCTGGTAGCTATTAGCTGTTAAGTGTTAGCTGGTAGCTATTAGCTGGTAGCTGTTAGGTGGTAGCTGTTAGCATTACGTACGTCAGAGTGCCTTCACTCCTGCAGCGTGAGCTTATTCTGGTTTTCAGCCTCCTCACCCCTCACTGAGCTGTGTAAGAATATCACAAGCTAGCTGGTGAGTACATACTCATTTGTACATCTTTAAAAAGGTTTCCATCCGCAGGTTTCTCCTCTTCCTGCTACCAAACATCCGACGTCTCCAACCGTCATCCGATCCAGTTGATCAGTGGCTGGACTGGGCCGGTGTCGGCACTGATATTTTGGTCAGAACCGCCTTTTGAAAGTACTTCTGTTGGTTTAAATGAAAATTTCTGCAATTAGCATCAAACATTATTAATTTCTCTCAGTTTTGCTTGGACCTGCAGCCTGACGGGACGGATGTCGGGTTTGAGGAGCTCTTCAAACGGGGCATTAATAATTCATGGTGCCTCTTTGGAAGAGAACTGGACTCTGTGTCTGCGCTCCTGGAAAAATAATTTCCTCTGGAAGTGAAGGAGACGGCTGCAGCTGTTCTCCGCCTTCAGGTGCAGACATGACCGGCCTGCAGATGCACAGAAGAGTTACCCTGCAGGCCTCGGTCCAAACTCTGCCGCTGAGCTGGAACCAGGACCCGGCCCAACTCTAAACCACCGTCAGACTCGCTGTGACAAGTGTGGAAGGTTTCTGAACCGCCCCAAAGGTAAAAATAATCCATCCCCCCATTTGTCAGGAATAAGATAATGGAAATCTTGTTAAATCAAGAGCAAATACAGTTATTTCAAGAAAGTTTTGCTTACTTTTAGTTCTCTTTTTGCAGTGTAAGAAATGTGTAAATCACAGTAGATCCAAAGGTAAAAACAAGGGTTTTGCTCATTTGTCGTATTAAAAGATGGTTGTCCAGTTTGCAAACTATTTTGAACAATTTAATTTCATTCTTTAAAAATAGTAAACCTTACTCTTTTTGGTCCAGCAATATAAGAATAATAATTAGGTCAGTTGTTTTAATTTAACTCAAAGCAGATTTTAATGTACCAAAGTTTGCATTTGAGTAATTAAATATCGTAGATAGATATTACTATGAAATTAAAGAGAATGTAGTGTGTTGTCATTCTACATCTTTATCATCCTCCTGTGCTGGTGGACCAGATCTTTCTTCATATGCAGATGAAGGGCCGCCCAGAATCAGTACAGGGGCCACAAACGGCCCTCGGGCCGCACTTTGGACCCGCCTGGTCTAAACCAATCCCGATTTATGGTGCCGATTCTTTCTTCCTCCACTTATATCAAAGAAAATGACACAATAAATGTCACACAAGTCTCCATTTTAACAAAAGATAGCAAACAGTGTAGAAAATCAGAATCAAGTTTAATCGCCAAGTAGGTTTGCACTTACAAGGAATTTGACTTGTAAGTGCTCCCAGCTGATAAACCTCTGAAATAAGCAGAACCAGATTAATGACATTTAGAAACAAGAGGTCTACTCGTGTACTTTTTATGCTAATCCCACAAATAAAATCTATTTTTGTTGAATGTAAACAATGAAGTGTTAGTAGAATAAACAGGAAGTGGAGGTCTGGGGGTTGAATGTGTTAATAAATTGCTGATTTATGCAGCGAAGCCTCTGAAGCTGCAGACTAGGGAAGGAAATGGAGAAACCACTTCCCCCAAGCCGCTTTCTGCAGACACGCAGCCCGGTTCGGCTGCGCTCGGCTCCGCTCGGCTGCGCTCGGCTTCCTCCGCCGTCTCACAACAACAAAAGCCGCAGACGATCAGCGTGCAGGCTCCGCCCCCTCCCCCCTCCCCCTCCCCTCTTCAAACCCGGTGATCCCACCTGCTTACCGTAAAGCCCGGCGCAGCGGCGCAGCAGTTTTCAGGGGGAGTGTCGCTCCGCTGCGGCATGCGCTCCACCACAGGGGGGAGGGGGGGGGGGGGGGGGGGGGCAGTGACGTAATGCTGTAGTAAAGGATGCATCCGCCCAAAATAAACCCACATTCCTCCTGTTGTTTACATCATGTCCAATTAGCGCTTTATGAAGCCTCTTTAACCCAGAAGTGTTTTAAAGTCTATTCTCTGAGATCCAGGGAGCCATGGAAGGACTTGAGAACCGGGTCCATGTTCTCTACGTTCTTAGTCTTAGTGGAAGGACTTCAGAACCGGGTCCATGTTCTCTACGTTCTTAGTCTTAGTGGAAGGACTTGAGAACCGGGTCCATGTTCTCTACGTTCTTAGTCTTAGTGAGGACTTCAGAACCGGGTCCATGTTCTCTACGTTCTTAGTCTTAGTGGAAGGACTTCAGAACCGGGTCCATGTTCTCTACGTTCTTAGTCTTAGTGGAAGGACTTCAGAACCGGGTCCATGTTCTCTACGTTCTTAGTCTTAGTGAGGACTTCAGAACCGGGTCCATGTTCTCTACGTTCTTAGTCTTAGTGAGGACTTCAGAACCGGGTCCATGTTCTCTACGTTCTTAGTCTTAGTGAGGACTTCAGAACCGGGTCCATGTTCTCTACGTTCTTAGTCTTAGTGAGGACTTCAGAACCGGGTCCATGTTCTCTATGATCAGTTCTACTAAAGATAAACATGGATTAGTTTCTCCAGATCCTGCTGAGACATCAGTCCTTTAATCCTGGAAATGTTCTCCAGGTTCTAGAAGGTCCACTTTGTCTTCAGATGGAGGTTCAGGTCTGAGTCCATCACTACTCCCAGGTTTCAGGTCTGATCAGTGGTTCCTAGCTGAAGCAGCTGAAGCTGTGAGCTAACTCTGGATCCAGACATGAGCGGGACTGTTGTGGAGGAAAACTTTCATTTTTCTACCGTTAAACTACAAGGAAACATGGAGAAGGGAAATTTAAATTAAAGCCAATAAGACAATTATAAGAAATATTAAAAGATATATGAATTCCTAATAAATAAATAAAGATGAGTAAAAATTATATATGTTAAAAAGTTTCATAAAAATAATGTGAAAAAAGTAAATATAGGGATTTGTATCAGCGTTAACACTGGTGTTAGTGTGACAGTGATGCAGGGTTGGGAGGTGCAAAGTCGTTTTTTAAATAACATCGGTAAATATCAGCCATATCAATAATATTAATATTGGATGTAGATGTCGGACCAACTTTTCACATCGTTGCGTCCTCAAATAAAAACTGGAATGAATAAATAAATGAAAAAAGCTACTTCTGTACAGCAGGTAAAATTAGTTCTGTCCGCTTTGTGCTCCAATCTCCTGATCTGTTGCATTTACCTGAAGATGAGGGGAATCTGTCACACTAACCAACCAGTTGGTTAGTTAATGTTTTCTGTTGGTTTAGTTAGTTAGTTAGTAGTTTCCTATTTACCAAGAATCAACAGGTTTGAAACTGAAACGTTCTAAAATCTGCCTGGAGATCCAAAGAACTGAATCTGGTGAAAAGGTTTAATGATTTTTGTCCCTCATAGTGAAACTCATCTATTACACAGTTTCATCTCAGAGTGAAACATTTAAAACCTTTTTTCCTAGTTATTCTGGTGGTTCTGGCTACAGAGAATGAGAACCCAAACTTCTCATAAAATTTAAATATTACATCAGGTGAATGAAAAGTTCATTTTAACAGAAATCTCAGGGTTCTGAAAGTTCTGTTCATTCCTCGGGTCTCGTTACCGAGTCTGGGCTCCGTCTGCATCAGTGGGGCGTGGCATGGAGGGACCAGCCTGTGGTTCTGCTCCCGTGTTCAGAAAGCAAAAATGCGGGGGGAGATAAATTGGTCAATGTTTCTAAATGTAAGGTAATTTAAAATTGCTAGCTTTAGGATGCATTTAGTTCTGCAATATATGCGTAACATTTCCAGAAAGAAAGAAACTAATGGTGTGTAGAATATTTTACAGTAGATAAATGAAGCATCTTTTTGTCAATAGTTTGCAAACGACTTGCTTTTTCACTGTTGGTTAAATAAATAAAACTGTTGCTCTTTAAGTTTATTTAAAGTTAACAAATTTTCTATAATATATATATATATATATATATATATATATATATATATATATATATATCAGGGCTATGGATATATAATATAATACTATGCAAACAAGCTCTTCAAAGAGATGTGTAACTTTTGTGGCTTTAAACCAAGTTTGTTTTGTTGGGCCGAGGGCAGAAGTGGTTCTGCGGGCCCAAAGGTCGCTGAGCTCTGGTCAATACGCCACAGATTCTCCATGGAGTTCTGGTCAGGCCCGTTTGCTGGCCGATCAAGCCCAGTGAGTGACATCATCATTGGACCAACTTTGGGTACCGTTTGTGGGCCGGTACTGGAAAATGACACCAGCATCTCCATGAAGCGCCCTAGAACGTCCTGGTAGACGGCTGACCAGAACCAGCAGATGACATGAAACCCAAACCATCACTGACGGTGGAAACTTCACTCTGGACCTCTCCTCTCCGCCTCCAGACTCTGGGACCTTGGTTTTCAGATCAAATGGAGAATTTACTTCTGAAGAGGGGACTTTGGACCACTGAGCAGCAGTCTGGTTCTGTTTCTCCTCAGCACGGCTAAGACGGGTCGCCCACGTGTCGGATCCTCGCCGCATTTCTTCCTTCCAGACAACTTTCTATGAGTATTTGTTTCCCAATGTTCTGAGACACTGAACTTTGGGTTTTCATTAGACATAAATAGCAAAAGTACAAGAAATAAAGGGTTGGAATGTTTCACTCAAAGATTAATGAATCTACATGAGTTTATCTTTCTGAAATTAGGGACAAAAACATTGAGCTTTTCCACCATATTCTGATTTTAGGAGCAATACTGGCAGTTAATGTCTCGGTTATCCGGGTCACCACAACAGCAGCCGGACTTTCGCTCTGTTTTTCCTGAAAGAACCTAGCGAAAGTCCGGTTGCCTCCGATTTAGGCCTGTCTGCTGGTTGATGGTCTAAAACCAGGAGATCTGACGCATCTCAGGTTGTCTTTGAATTAAACGCGTTTTATGCCGCTGCGCGCGCCTAAAAGAGAACATTTCCCGGGAGTTTTCCAGGTAAAAACCAGAGAGGAAGTCTGACATTTGGGAATTATACTGCTGTTATTCTCTGAAAGCCAAAATGGCGTCACGGCCAAGGCAGCCACATGTGGGCGGGAAAATGCCGCTGCGCCTCTACTCGGCTATTTTCGGCCTCCGTCGGAAAACATGCGGAGCAGCAGTAGCAGCGAGCGACGTGGAGCGCGCAGCCGCCGGAGGAGCACCGCGACCCGGGCGAGATTTCCCCCAGCGTGCGGTCAGGGTGTGGGCGCGGGGAGCGGGCAAGAGAAGCATGAGAGAGGCCTCCAAGCGCAGGGGCCGAGATCATGAACGGGGCCGTGTACATTTCGTTTTTCCAGGGCCAGCTGGAGTCCGTGCTGGAGCAGGTCGTTCAGCTCGCCGTCCAGGAAATCAGCAAGTCGGTGGGCTCCAGCCTGAACGCGCTGCTGCTGGAGACGGCCGCCAAGGAGCAGGAAAACCGCCGGCTCCGCACGCAGCTGCAGACCCGGGAGGGCCGGGAGGGCCGGGGCTCCACCTCCCCGGAGGACGGAGGCTCCGCGGCCGTCGGTAGGAGCAGCAAGGCGGGCGACGAGCGCGGCGACGGCGGCAGGACAAAGCCCGAGCCACGCGGCGCCGGAGCGCGAGGCGGCGAGCCCGTGACGTCGGTGGACCCGCGGCGCCTGGAGCAGAGAGGACGGGTCGTAGGTGAGCCGCGGGACGCGCAAACACAGCGAGAGCCGCGGGGGATCCCGGGGAGGCGTTGCGTAAGCGGCTCAGCGCTGTAAACAGGCTGCAGACGCGCGGAGGCCTGCGGGGGGTGGGACCAGGATCCCCGGCCTGTCCTGGCGCCCCGGACCGGGCGCAGCAGCGGGAGAGGGCGGGCGGCGGGGAGCGCGCAGCCGCCGCGCGTAAAGCTGCTTACAGGGAGGAGGTGGCCTAGTTTGAGAGAACCTGCGACAGAACCGGTTCTGGAGGGAAGCGGGTCGGGTCACCAACAAAGAGCCTGGCAGGTTAAAAATAAACAGGGCCTCCTTCACCCGGCGTGTAGGTCATAAACAAGAGCCGCAGGCCGGGTGACAGGGGGGCGCTGGGACAAAGAGGCTGCTGGGGGGGGGGGGGGGGGGGGGTTAGGAGAGTCCGGGACGGGCCTGCAGGAGAAGAAGGAGACCCAGGAAGTTCAGGACAGGATGGAGGGACGGTTCCCCGGAGGAGGTCTGACCTCTGAAGGAGAAGCTGGTGTTACCATGACCAGTCAGACCCCCGGGGGGTGAAGGACACCCAGGTTTATCTGCTGGGGGGGGCGGACCTCCACAGGCTAGATGTTTATGGGCCGGACCCCAGCAGGAGGTTCAAATTCATCCCCTGGTCTCCATAAAGGCGGCAGCTCCACATCCGCCACGCTGGAGAACCTTCCATGCAGGAAAGGAACCGGTCGGCTTTGCTGAACGGAGAGTTTGCTGTTTTATTTATTATCAGTTTAAACCATTTAACAGGTTCTGGGTTCGGGTTTAGTAGATCCAAAACGTTCTTCGGTCGGACAGGGAACCTCCTGCAGAACACGGTGTCCCTCAGGGCCGTGCTCCTGGCCCTTTAACGTCCTCTCAGCCTCTCAACAATTAAAAAAGCTGTTTTATTTTTTATTTTTTACACCGCAGATGAGTTGATTTCATCGCTTTACTAAATAACTTTATTCGCTGCTTCAAACGACTGGTCCAGTTTTTTTTATCAGCTTTTAATGTTTCAGAAACAAAATTAAAGATCTATTGTGCATTTGTGCTTTAGCCTCCTGCTGCTCGGGTCAGCTGCTGTTTGTTCCGGAGAACCGGTTCTGGAAAAGAGCTGGAACCAGTTTTATGGAGAACAATAAATACCGCTGCCAGATGTCTGAGCAGAACCAGCAAACCTCGCCGCTCTGAACCTCAGATCTGAGATTCTGGTTCTGCCGTCTGATTGGAGGAAAGGAAAGGTTCTTGTCTCTCCATCATGTGTCGCCACGTTTTCTGTCATCATGATCCTCCCCCCGAGCGATGCGGAGCCCGTTTTCATCCAGCCGGGTCGGGTCCTGCAGGAACTGCTTCTGACCCGGTTCTGTTTCAGTGCTCCAGGTTTGCTTCTGTGTTGTTGCTCTAAGCAGCGGCGGATTAACGGCTGAACGGGAGAAATCTGATCCTGGATCAGCTGTGCAGCAAACGGCACATCTGTGACTGGATCCTTGCCGTTCTTAATTACCTGCGTTTAATTGGACCGTGTGCTGATGTAATTGGTGCCAGACGCGTCTGCGGTACAAAGTCCTGACTGGACCTTCAGCTGTGAACGGTTCCCCCGCAGCTTAGAAAGAAAAGACTCAGAGTCAGGACGATTTCCTTTAGACCTGCAGGTTCTCCGCCGTCCTTCACGGGTCCGTTTCCTCCCAAGCAGAGAGTCCAGGTTCCTGACCGTCAGAACCGCTCGGGTTAGAGAAATGGCACTAATCGGTTAATTTGGACAGTGTTAAAACCACGATTAATAAAAAATGATTACATTTTATTTATATAGCACCAATTCCCAACACACATCATCTCAAGGTTCTTTCCAAAGTCAGCTTCCATCAGATCCTCCAGGTTGGTGAGAAAGTTTCCTCTCTAAGGAAACCCAGCAGGTTGCATCAAGTCTCTCCAAGCAGCATTCACTCCTCCTGAAAGAGCGTAGAGCCACAGTGGACAGTCGTCTGCATTGTTGATGGCTTTGCAGCAATCCCTCATACTGAGCGTGCATGAAGCGACAGTGGAGAGGAAAAGTCCCCTTTAACAGGGAGGAGAACCTCCAGCAGAACCAGAACCAGGCTCAGTGTGAACGCTCATCTGCCTCCACCCACTGGGGCTTAGAGAAGACAGAGCAGAGACACAGAAAGCTCAGAAGCTCACATTGACCCAGGAGTACTTTCTATGTTAGAGAAGACAGAGCAGAGACACAGAAAGCACAGAAGCTCACATTGACCCAGGAGTACTTTCTATGTTAGAGAAGACAGAGCAGAGACACAGAAAGCTCAGAAGCTCACATTGACCCAGGAGTACTTTCTATGTTAGAGAAGACAGAGCAGAGACACAGAAAGCACAGAAGCTCACATTGACCCAGGAGTACTTTCTATGTTAGATGGTAGGGCAGGACGATAATTCAATAACAATATATATCAATAGATATACATGTTGTCTATTGAAAAAAAAAGGTCAATAAAAGTTCAATAGAAGACAGTTTTCCTTCTTAATGTATTCTAACATGTAGGTTAATATTACATCCTCTCAGCCAATCACAACGCAGACTCAGGAACCAAGCTCCTCCCCCTTCAAAGAGATCAGAGAGTACACATTCTTTTTAATTTTTTAAAAACTTGTAGTTTTGGTAAAAAGTTGGTTGAATAAAGGGTTGAGTTTGATTTCAGTGTTTGTGAGTTTTGTGTCTAAAAATACGTCATGAAGCAACAGCATAAAACAGCCAGTTTTAAAGTTATTGATAATTATCGATGTTGATCAATATGATTTTATTCTATACCAGCCCTGTTAGTTGCTAATAGTGGATGATCTTCAGGCATCATGGAGGAGGGCGGGGCTTGTGGTCAAAATGGCCGTTAGTCACAGTCAACTTTGTCGTCACAGTTTTCAGTCATAGTTCCTGGTCGCCTGCGGCGCTGGGTGACCCGGTCCAGAAATGCTAAACTTAATACTGATGCTAAGAAAAACACAGGCGTGTGCTGCCCTGAAAGGTCCCATCTGGAATCAGTTCTTTACGACTTCACAAGGGTGCAAAGCGAGCCAGAGACCCGGGTGTTTTGAGTCCTGTGAGCCATATGTGTCGTGGGCTGGGCGATTAAATAGATTTTTTTTTTTTTTTAGATTAATTTGATTTTGCAACTCCTGAAGATTTAATTTTGGAAAATGGAGATTTTCTTGTTTGCCGATCCATGAAACTTTGCACTTTACCTGAAAGAGGAAATTGTTTTGGTAAAAGCAGCGATGATAAATATATCTTTAGGAAAACATATTGTCAAAATAGTCCAGCACTTTAATTTATTCATTTAGTTATTTTTAAGTTGGTGTGAAGTTAAACAAATGAAGTGAAACCTGTTAATGTGTTAATCAACTAGCAGCAAACATTTTGTTTATTTTTTATTATTTACTATGACATGGCCGCCATCTTGTTTTATAAGCACGTTTTAAAGCTCAGAATAAGTTCTCCTAGATGAGATTATTGAAATAAAAGTTTTTATGAACCAAAAGGGAAGAAAAGCGATTAATGGGATTTGGTAAAATAAAAACGTTATTTTTAAGCCATACGATGAATCATCTGTTGGTCTCTGATTCTGATCAGACCCGCCATGCAGATCCAGGATCAGCCGGTGTGGCTTGAGCTCCGGATCACATTCTGAACAGGTTCTTGCTTCGGTACGCGGACCTCCTCAGCCTCTGAGCATTCAGCTGGAGAAGGAAACCAAGTAGAAAGGAGAAAGGCTCTGAGCCTGATAGCAAAACCTAAAGGAGCCTAAAAGAAACCTTCAGAAAGCTAAAAGAACCGAGTTTTAATCTGAGGAACGGGCCTCAGATCTTTGAGTTTTAAGGAGTAAAAACTCGTGTCTGGAACGATGGAGGAACGCTGCCTGGACCTGCAGCTGTGGTGGATCTAACAGAACCTCCTCGTCCACGTTTAGCCGCTTTCCTGTTGCTAGAAGACCAGGAAGCGTGAAGGTTCCAGACTGAGGACCAACAGCGAGAAGACAGAAGGAACCCAGACATGTCTGCTCCACCACAGCGACGCTTCCTGCTGATCCGTGGAAAACCAGGCCAGCGTCATGGCCGCCGCCGCAGGGGGTCTGAGGACCGCCCTCAGCCAATCCCGTGCCTCCGTAGGTGCAGGGGGGCGGGGCTTGAAGCCAGCAAACAGTGTGATGCAGTGAGGCAGGAAAATGACACGCTGACCTATAAATCTGTTTGCTGCAGAGGAACGTTTAGGGGATGTGGTTCTGTCCGTAAACCTGGTGGTTCTGGTTCTGATGACCCAGAACCACCACCTTTCACCTTTAATGCTGCTGGAAAGTTACCTGAAGTCAGACATGAAATGATCAAATAATCCATTTAAAGCTGCAGAGCTGAGCCTCTGGATCAGAACCAGAACCTCTTCCCAGAGGAAGCTGGTCTGAATTATGGGTCAGAACAGTTCTGGGTGTTTTATCGCGTTATATCGCAGCTTTTTTCACACTATTATTAAAATGTATTCATTATTTTCCAACACCGGGCTTTTATATAAACGTCTGTGGCTTTTTTTACTGCTGGGACGCTTTCTGTCAAGGCTGTAATCAAAGTATCGTTTACTTTGGCCTATAAAATGACACAAAATACTAAAAAGTTGCACAATAGAAACTATTTTTATTGTGCAAAATGCAACATATTTAAAATAGAAATAAAAAGATGTTTCATAACAAAACATTTTCTGATGGTTCCACAAAGACAATAAATCACTAAAACATTCATTTTTAAATATTCAAGTGTTGCAAATATTTACGTGTTGCACAATTAAGACAAGTTTAATATCAGTTAACTGTTATCCTTGAAGCCAAGGTATGCAAGTTTTTTTTTAAAAGGTCACAAATAAAACAAAAACTCCAAATTTTAATGATATTATCCACATGCATAGCTATATGTATTATATTATACAATATTATACAGTATTATATGAACTGCTGCCGGCGTTGCGCTGCTTTCTCAGCCATGCTGAGGTAAGGTGGGAAATGAGAACCGGTGCAGCAGAACCTGCTGATGCTGCAGGACGTCGTGGGTCAGGGATGTTTATCCCACAACATGTTTTAGTGATTTTCCTCCAAAACGGAAGAAAGACCAAAAACAGGCGGAGAAAGGAGGTTCCCTGAATAGAAACCAGAGTTCCTGCTGCTTCAGTGGCCACATTTTAGGGCTTATTTAAAATATCTGTTCAGATTAACTTGGAACTGATTCCCGACTCAGAACCGGTTCCTGAATGGTTTTTGACTCTCAAGACAGTGGTGGTTCTAGACCAAATTTAGCAGGGTGGGGCCAGTGTTTTTTCACTGGGGCACAAAACAAAAGACTGGGGGAAAAAACTAAACAGGTCAACATTTCGTCGTTTAATATATTAAGTAAGCCAAAGAGCCAATTACGGCTCTGGAACTGCAGGTTGCAGACCCCTGATCTTTTCTCAATACGGCGGGAGCTTAATGTGGAACAACTTAATTTTTTAATTAGTTATTTTTGTATATTTATTTTTTTTATTATTTTGTTATTTTATTATTGGGTAAAATCATAAATGTAAAAAATACAACTGATCCAAATGACCAGTCAATCACGGTATCTTTGTCAGAATTTATCATCCTAAGAAATTTTATATCATGTCTTTAGTACAGGGGCCATAACAGGGGCCAGGAACAGTTCTAGAGGGGCACTGGCCCCTGTCTAGAACCGCCCCTGTCTCAAGATGTTCCTGCTTGTTAAAAGTTGACTGATTTCTTCTGAACGGGTCTGAGCCTCTAGTTCTCCAGCCAGGAGAATCTTCTCTGTAGGAGGCAGGGAGATGATCCATCCAGGACCTGAAGCTGAATCAGTGGATCAGATTCTGGTCCTGTTTATCGGTCCGATCAGGTCTGAAAACTGCGGTTGCTCCCACCGGAGATCTTTAGTGGTTTTAAAACTGTGACTTTTTCATGTTCTGTTATACCGTGAGTCATGGAACCGTCCCATGCCTGGTTCTCTGGGGATGTTCTCCTCACTGAGAGGAGAACCCTGAGAACCAACCTGGCCGGTTCTCTGCTGAAATCGCCAGCCCACGGGTAAACGTTGATGTTGTGTGCGTCTGCAGACCAGCTGAAGTCCGTCATGGAGCAGGTCCTCGCCTTCGCTCTGCGCGAGCTCACCAAGATCGTGGAGGCGTCGTTCGACGACCTTCTGCTGGAGATCACCAAGATGGAGAAGGAGCAGCAGACGCTGGAGGAGAAGCTGGGGAGGAGCTCCGAGCGCGGGGGGGCAGAGAAGGGGCGAGGAGGGAGGAGGCGGGGCTCCGTCAACGACTCGGTGTCACCCAGCGGGTCCGAGGACACCCGGGAGGAACCGGCCGAGGAGTCCAAGGAGACGCCGCCGCCGCCGGCAGAAGGTGAGTGGTCAGTGCTTCCTGGTTCTGGTCCGACCCGTTCTTTCCAGGTCTGATTGTTAACCCCCCCCACCTCCCTCCTCCAGGACCCGAGCGTCCCCCGGACCGCCCCGCCCCCCAGGACTGGGTTCCCATCCTGGACAAGGTCTTCGGCCAGAAATGGTGCAGCGAAGTCTGGCCGATGAAAGGCGAAGGCGGCGACGGCTGCGGCGATGGGCGGAGCCTGAGTGAGGGGGGGGCTCGCCATGGAGACCTCGTCTCCTCGGTGATCCTGCAGCCCTCCCCCTCCTCCCCCCAGCAGGACCCCCGCTGGACTCCTCTGGAGGACATGGAGGTGTTTTCTCCTGATGATCAAGATGCTGCCGACAGTCAGACTACAGCTGCCGCCGCCGCCTCACCTGTCCCTGGACCCCCCCTCAGCCCTTCAGGTGAGGAAAATAAACGCACCTGAGTAAGAAAATCTTAAGATACTGACAGGAATGTTTCCTGCTGGGTGTCCAACGTGTGGCCCGCGGGCCGTTTGTGGCCCTGCGCTGATTTTGTGCGGCCCTCCAACAAAGATTTGGCCGACCGGCGCTGATGGCTGGTGCAGATGGAAATGTTTAAATTTACTATAAACAAGTTAAAATGTTACAATATAATGTCGGGTACGACACAAACATTTGTCTTTTAATAAGCAGACTTTTAATATTGACTTTAATTACGTCTATACGACTTTTACTGAAATGGAGATTGGAAATTGGCTAAATACAGTCTAATATCTATTTAAATTATCATATTTTGTTGAGCAGGTTAAAAAAAAAATCACTATATTTTAATGAGTATTTGTATTAATTTTTTTGCCCTCGAGCACTTTTGATTTGACAGTTTTGGCCCATTAGCCAAAAAGTTTGGACATGGCTGATTTACTGATTAGTAATAAATTTAATACGAAAATACCAGCATTTAAGTTGAATATTTCAGAAAATCTCAATATTCTGCTGACTAAATTCATATAAAATGAATAAAAGTGCCAATAAACCGAAAGGAAGAAACAAATAAGGGTTGGATGCACTTTAAAATACTACTACTACTACTACTACTACTACTACTACTACTACTACTAATAATAATAATAATAATAATAATAATAATAATAATAATAATAATAATAATAATAATAATAATAATACTAAAATAATAATAATAATACAAATACTAATAAAATGACAGGTTTTAATAAATATAATTGAAAGAAAAGATAAACATTAAAACAAGTTAAATTCTTGACAATCTTTGTGAAATGTTGGTAAAATATTTTTTCTGTTAAGGTATTGAGATTATCTTTTAATAAATGACTCCATGAATAAAATTAATAATTTAAACAACGAAGCAATTAAAAAGTTAATCACATAAAACAGTAAAATGTCTCGTAATAAAACAAATTAAATAATTAAAAGAGGAGTTTTCACGTCTGCCGTCCACTAGAGGGCGATAGTCTGACGGAAGCGTCCTCATTGGTCAGTTTCCCTCCTGGCTGATCTGTGACCTCTGACCTCCCTCAGACTGCCGCTCCTCCGCCTCCATGCTGCACCGCCTCCTCACGCTGCCGTCTCAGCTGCTGGGCGACGACGACGACGCCGAGGCCAAGGAGACGCTGATGGCCATGGCGACCAACGGCGGCAGCGAGCAGCGGGACGACGGCGAGCCGCCCGACCGGGTCCGGCCGGAGGAGGACGAGGAGGACGAGGAGGAGGGAGACAAGGGGAGGAAGGTGAGGCCGCGGGTTCCTTCAGCGGGGGTTCTTGTCCGGTTCCGGTTCTGACGCCGTGCTCCTTTGTGTCCGGCAGACGAAGCGGCGCCGCGTGTGGTCCGAATGCGAGGAGTGCGGCCGCAGGTTCAGCCGGATGTCGCTCCTGAAGGCCCACCGCCAGACTCACGCCGGCGATGCGGGCGGCGCCGACACGTCCTCGTCTCCGCCGGCCGGCGCCGCCTCGCCGCTCCGCTGCTCCGAGTGCGGCAAGAGGTTCTCCTCCAACACGCGGCTCCACAGCCACGTCCGGACCCAGCACCCGGAGAACCGGTCCTGAGACCGACAGCCCAGGGTCCGGCACACGGTACCCCGGTGCTTTTACTCTGAAAGGCAGCAGGAAGTGGGATCAGGGAGGCCCGTTTTACCTCAGAACCAGAGCGGAGTTCCGGTTCTAACGTGCAAACTGGATCGGCTTGAACAGAAACCCAGAAGAACCGAGATCTTCACCAACAGAAGGCAGTTTTTCATGAATTTCAACGTTTCTGGGGTTCAGAAGCAAAACAGAAGGAGCGAGTTAAGGGAACCAGAACCAGAACCAGAGGTCCAGACCCAGGGAGACCAGTTACCGAGCTGCAGCTATTCATCGTTTGTTGAACCGAAGTCTGTTGCCGGTGGACGCGGCTCGCGGTCCGCCGCCATTTTTATCCACTTTTCTGACAAAGTGACAAACTAAAGCGAGGTCCAGAGAGGTTCCCGCCCGGAACCAGAACCACTGGAGGAGGACCGACCTGCAGGTCTGATCTGAGATCTGAGCTGAGGTGAAGGTTTCACGGCCGCAGGACTCAGAACTGAACTCGGACCAGAATCTGACCCAGGAACCAACCGGACCCTTCTTCTTCTTCTTCTTCTGCTCTTCCTGCTATTCCTTGTGTAAAATAGTCCTCCAGCTGAACAGGAAGTGATGTCAGACGCCTCTCCTGCCCCCTGATGGCATTTAGTTTGTCTCATTGGATCAGAACCTGGATTCTCTAAGTGCCCTTTTTGTTTGAACCTTGGGGTTCTGGGGGTTCTGTGGGGGGGGGGGGGGACTCTGTCTATAGTTGATCCTCTGCTCCCTCGCGCCGCCATCTTGCTTCAGATTCTTGATGTTTACACGCGTTTACCCGACCCGGACCAGACGTACGGAAGCTCGTTACTGCCAGCAGAAGCAGGAAATCCCATTTCTGACGTTTCGTTATTTACGCTGCCGTCGATAATCTGAGACCGAGGCAGAAAACTGGACCTGGACGGGATTCTGGTCGCGTCTTTCTGACAACCTTCAGCTCCCAGGTGTTAGAAAAACGCTTCATTTAAATAACATCCGTCAGAAATACAGATAAAAACAATGAGCCGCTTGATTTAAAGGCTAAAAGGTTTTAATCCCCACAGCTGAATAGAGCGTTTATAAAATATCGCCAACAGGTCAGAGGATTATTGTGTAAAAAAATACAAATCTAAGCATAAATCAGATTTTTATTGCTAAGCTCAGATATGTTTTAGCACTTAGACTCGTTTTTAACGCTCTTATTGTTAATGTAATGAAATATAAATAAAGAAACGTGCTGAAAATTTAACTTTAAAAGAAAATAAGACTGTTTAGTGATCGCGGCTCGGCATGCAATAAAAAATAAAATAATTAAACAAAGTCGTCTTTAAAAAGAGAAAATGGAAAAATCAAAATGAGAAAAGAAATCTCTCTAAAACCAGCACTTCTGTTATTAAATTAACGATTTAGTTTTTCACGTGAAAACAACAAAACGAAGACAAACGAACATTTATTGTAGATTTATCGTTTTTAGTCTTTGCTGTTCCACGAAAATGTCGATTTAAGCAAAAATTATTGACATTTTGTCCGTTTAATCCTTCAAAAATAATTAATTTTTTTAAACGGCCATGATTTCCAGCTACAGGCGTTCCATGTTGATCCTTAGATGTTCTACCTGACGGCCCAGCGGTGGTTCTGTTCTGGAGTCCAGAGGAAGATTACCGGGCCGACCCACTGGATGGTCTCACGGTTCCGTCTCTAGACGCACCGACGCTGTTTTAATCCTTGGCGGTCGCGCCTCGCCTCGCCGTGAAGCTTCTGGACCCGTTTGGACCGGAACCGTTGCTCGTTCAGTGGCGTTTCTGCAGATCAGGTCCGTTTCTGGGGGAACTGGTTCCGCCGTCGGCCCGTTTTTCCCGTCTCTGTTCTGGTTTTTGCTTCGCTGACGTCTCGGGTCGGACGGATTCGTTTGCACTCAGCCTCCACACGTGTTCACATACCTCATTTTTTAAAAGTGTTTCTGTGTCCAAACAGACCCGATTACCTCAGATGTACAGTTCTGATGTTTGACTAGATCAATGTGGACTTTCTTGGAGTTTGGTGTGTTTTTGGGTGCGTGTCAGATTTTCCCACGGAGCCTGAAGCTGTTCGTTAAACACCTTTTACTGAAAAACACAAGTTTTATACGTAGAAGTTAAATATTAATTTGCTTTTTTTAGGGATTTATCAAAAGAAATGGACCAGATGGATAAAAAAACACTCAGCGGCCACTTTATTAGGTACACCTGTCCAACTGCTCGTTAACGCACATTTCCAATCAGCCAATCACGTGGCAGCATTTAGGCATGCAGACGTGGTCCAGATGAGCTGCTGCAGTTCACACCGAGCATCAGAACGGGAAAGAAAGGTGATTTAAGTGACTTTGAACATGGCATGGTTGTTGGTCTGTTTCAGAAACTGCTGGTCCACCGGCTGCCACTCCTCTCAGCTAAGAACAGGAAACTGAGGCTATAATTCACACAGGCTCACCAAAACTGGAGAATAGATGATTGGAACAACATTTTCTGGTCTGATGAGTCTCCATTTCTGCTGCCACATTCGGATGTTAGGCTCAGAATCTGGCATCAACAGTTCAGGCTGCTGGTGGTGGTGTGATGATTTTCTTGGCCCACTTTGGGCCCCTTAGTACCAATTAAACACAGCCTGCCTGAGCGTAGCTGCTGACCATGTCCATCCCTTCATGCACCATCTTCTGGTGGCTGCTTCCAGCAGGATAGCACATCACGTCATAAAGCAGGAATAATCTCAGGCTGGTTGCTGGAACAACAAATCTGCAGCATCTGGTGACGTTCTCATGTCAATATGGACCAAACTCTCTGAGGAACGTTTCCACGCCACGAAGGATTAAGGCGGCTCTGAAGGCAAAAGTGGGTCCAACCCGGTACTAGCAAGGTGTACCTAATAAAGTGGCCGGTGAGTGTATAAAGGAAAATTAAATCAGAATATGTCAAAATTACATCTGAATGACATCAGTGCTCACAAATATACAGATTTCTATTTAATCTGTTAATCCACTGCCGAAAAAGGCAGCATAAGCAAATTCACATGTGAAGGAGCATTTTTGATCATTTTAAATGTCATTTTTAATAATTTATGAATAAAATAGAAGTTGATTTGAAAATATATATTTGAAATCAAATATTTAAATTCTACTTATTTTTACTATTTTGGAAAAAAAATTATATTAAAAATAGATTTTAGGATAAAATCAAAATGTAAAATAGATACATTTGGGGGAAAACTAATATATAAAGTTGAGAATAATTAAAAATGACAGGAAATCAACACAAAAACATAGACTTGAATGTATGAAATGAGGATATTTTTCAGCTAAAATGAATCTTTTGAATTAGATGGTTGCATTTTTACCAGACAGCTTCACTTCGCTGGGCTCTGATCGGGTGTCGGGAGAACCTGGAACCTCGGCTCTGCTTCCTCACCTGGACAGGTGAGCGTTACCTGGAGGTTCGCTGGCAGCCACGATCATGTGACCTTTTTGAACCAATCACTGCTCCTCCTGTCATGTTTACAAAGCCATGAGAGAGAAATGCACCCGTGTGGAAATTAAAACGGATGAATCTTCTTCCGATGTTTTCTTTAGTAAAAAAAGTTTTTTTTTTTAAATCAAACTAATTTTGGTATCAAAAATAGAAATAATCATTTAATACATTTAATATGTTTGACTTAAATGTAATAACGTGGATTTCAAAGCAGTTCAAAATATTTTGAGGTAAATAAATCGTTTGATTTGAAGTGACGATTTTAAGATGAAGCAATAATTATTTATTTGGTCCTGATGAGAAGAAATCATGGATTCGATCCGATTTTTCTGTGCGAAGCTTTCAGAAAAGGATCACGGACGTCGTCATTATATACAGAAAAGACTTCCACGTGATTTCTGGCCGAAAAACGTCGGCCAGCGGGCTGATTTCCAGCCGGTGCAGGTCTCTCCGTCCGACGTTTTTAAAGGAGGTTCGGCACCTGATGCGCATCCAGACGCCGTTAACGTGTACATATCTCAGAGCTCCTGTGATTTCCTCCCACTTGTTTTTTTTGTTTTCCTTTTTGTGTGAATATCGTTTGCGTCGTTTTAATTTGAAGTAAAGACAATGTTACTGTTGGCGCCGCCGGCCGTGGGCGGGGCCAAAGCAAAAAAAGGTCAGCTGAGCAGTAACGGACAAACGGAAGAACCGCGGACCCGGCTGGGTTCCTGTAGGGGAACCTGTGGGGTTCCTCAGGGACTGATTCTCGGTCCTCTTCATGTTTCATGCAGGTGTGGGGTTGAAAGGGATGTATTTAATACCTTCATTTGATTTTTTTGTTTTTATTACAGAACTGTTTTTATTAATGCAGCCAAACGTGACTGATGTTAATATTCTGATGGATTTCCTCGTTGTTTTTGTACTTCAGACGTCTTGTTTCTACTTCCTGTATGATGTCGATGAACCGTGTTTCACAAAGAAAGTTCATCTCTGTGTTTGTTTGGATTTGATGCAATACTTTTATAAAATGTAACGCGTTTTTGTAATTCTGACGGATCAAAGCAGAAGTTTCTTCAGTCGGACTGTAGGTCTGCCAGTGATGAGGAGCCTCCACCTTCATCATGAGAAGAAACGCTGACCAGTCATCAGTTTGGTTTAATTCATGCTCTGTTTCTGCTCTGCAGCTGATGACAGGATGATGAAGGCAAGGTGAGGGTGTTTTTGTTTCGTTTCTAATATTTCTGACCTGTTTTAGTCCATGAGACCGGGTACTTTTAATGTAAAAACTTAAATAAATGTTCCCAACCACACATCCCAGCCTGGTGGCTTTTATTTCTGTGATCAGGGTTTAGTTTAACATCTCTGAAAACCTTCGACCCACTGTAATATTTTTCCTTTTGAACATCTTGAATATTTTTAACGTTGAAATGAAATAAAATAATTGAAAATATCTGACTAAATGTGTTTATTTCTGCTTCATTCACCTGAGGTGTTAAAATTATTCACCCCCCAACACGTTTAGATTCAAATTTCTTCCCTTCCAACCAAGATGTTTCTTCTCTCCAGAGATAAAACTGTAAAATAACATGTTTTATTTAAACTTCTCCATCTGTGCTTTACAGCAACAAAGCCCTGCTTATAAGAGCTGAGGAGCGCGCCACGTCTCTGCTGGTGATTGGTTGGAAGCCCTCTGTGCCATCACCCTAATCTTTAGCTTCTTTAGCAACCGTTACCTGCAGTTTGCCAGGGGTGTGGGAGGTTTCTGCACCTTTACCGTCAGTTTCAGCCAATCACTGCGAGCCAGTTACACCGAGGTTGTTTTTAAGTGTTGACATAGTTTGGGTTTACCCAGAGACTGCGTGGAAGAAAACTAACTAAAAACGACAATTTAGAAGCTAAATGTGTTTAACGTGTAGGCTTAATCTCTGAAATCCCGCCGTGCTGCCTCTATAATAGTAAATATGTTGTTAATCATGGATTTCTTTCTCAGAAGCAGGTTTCTCGTTAACGAACATGAGCTAGACCTTCGTTTGGATGGCTGAGCACGTCCAGGGCCTCTCAGGCCGGAGCGTCCACCACTGATGTTAATCTTTGCTTGAAAGTCAGATGCTAAAAACCTAAAACGCGTTCAGCTGTTTAATGTTTGAAGGGAACTGGATCGGTTCTAAACCTCTGGTACTTTCAGCCTTTTTCCATAGAAAAGTTATTATTCTGCTTGTTTATCCTCCATGTGTAACAGTAAGATATCTGCTTGAAATATAATATTCAAACGGATACATTTAGACTTTCCCCTGTTAATCATTTTAAGATTATTTGTGAATTTGTAGTTAACTCATTAATCTCCTTCAAGCTATCAATAAATCAGATCACATGGTATTGTACAGCATTCTTTGGAAGGTCAAAATGGAGACGAACACTGCAAACGACAATTAAATAAAGGTAATTAAGTAAATAAACCAAAAATAATTGCTGACTGAAGAACTCAGGGAACATATAAAATATGACAAGAAACAGCAAAAATAAAATAAAAGCAACCAGGAGACAGCCAATTAAAAACATTCCTGATATCTAACTAGGGTTCGTTAGTCATGTGCAATAAAAGTCAAAGATATAACATTCAAATATTAATACAACATAAGCAAAACATTAGGTTTGAAGATGAAAATAAATATTTAAATGAGTAAAAATATAAATGAAAACTAACAAATGAAATGACAGGAAACTATAATTATTAATGTTTATATGAATAGATCGAATTAATAAAATTCACGATAGTTATCAAAATAAACAATCTAATCCGAAATGGTTATATCACCAAAAAAATGCATATGTGGGACGTGGTGACGTCGGATAATCGCCTCGTGCCTCGGCGGCCACGGCTCAGCGGGGCGCGTGCTGCTCCTCATTCATTCACTAATTCAAATTAGCAGGTCGGCGCGTGCAACCCGAACAATGGGGGATCAAAAGGCAGAGCGCGAGATGACTGCGCGTGCCCGCTCTGCGCGCGCCCTCCCAGCTGTGCCCACCTACCGCCGCCGTTGTCATGGTGACCCAGATACCCGCCTGAACGGGTACGGTGCGTGCACGAGCGGCAGGAAGGAGGGAGGAAAGGAAGGTATGAAGGAAGGAGGGAGGGGAGCTAGTCCGTGAAAGAGGAGGAGGAGAAGGAGGAGAAGGAGGAGGAGGAGAGGGTGTTCTGCCGAGGTGGACGTGGCGGGTCCGGAGGACTGAGCGACAACAGCTGAGGGGAAGCCGAACCGAACCGAACCAGGCCAGCCGGCCATGAAACGGACCACCCGCGGGTAAGAGGCTCCCTCTCCGGGGATTTCCCTCTCCTCCGCTGCGAGCTGCGGAGCTCCGCTCGGTCTGGAGCCCGTTTAACGGTCTGATGATGGACCGGGCCGCCGCTCACATCGCCGCCGGTTCGGTCGCTGTGGGTCGGGGTGTCAGCCGCTCGCCGCTGCCGGCCGCCCGGCGGTGGGATGCAGGCGGCGGCCGCGCAGCCCGGAGGAGGCCGCTGCGCCTCCGCCGGCGGCCGCCTCACTCTCACTTTCTGCGGGGCGCTAGCTGCAGCTAGCCCCGCTGCTTCTCCGTAAACAAGATGGCCACTGGCTAGCTGCTAGCTGCTAGCGGCTAGCTGCTCGGCCCCGCTGCTGCTGCGGCTGCTGAGCGGCTCCCTCCGCAGACGGCAGCGCCTTTATGCGGCGCAGGAGGAGCGCGGCGCCGGGGGCGGAGGGAGGACCGTGACCGGGCGCGGGTGGGTGCCGCGGTGCGTGGGTCAGTGTGCGTGGGTCTGCGTGGCCCCGGGGTCACTTCCTGGGATCCTGCACAGGCTGGAGTTCCGTCTGAGCGGTTCTGGATCAGCGACGCGATGATTTCTGCAGACTTTGTTGACATGGTGGTAAAATCCTGGAGTTTATTAAAGGCTAAAAACAATAAAACACATTCAGAACCTTCAGGTTTCACCTCATCCAGGCCTCCTGTGACAGGAGAGCTCCAGCTCCTCCGGGTCAGCATTCTGCCAGAACCAGAACTTCTGGACAGGAGAAGAAGCCTCAGGCCTCCAGGTCACCATCAGCTGATTTACCTGGAGCCAGGTAACACCAGCAGCCAGAGGTCCACGGACCTGACGGACCAGGAGTTCTGAAGAACTGTAGGTCCGGACTTCTTCTGGACAGCTTTAGACACGTTTATTCCTTGGCCTGAAGTTTAAAGTCACTAATCTGTGTTTACACGATGCAGGTACCACCGAAGAAGACTTTAAACCTGTGAACTGGACCGTAAGTCCAGCCGGATCAGAGTTCTGTGTTTCCAGCTGATGGTTTCCTGTTAGTAGTAAAGCCGCTATAACATGTGACGCTGAGCATTGTAACGATTAATCAATTAACTAATTAGGCTGCCGTTCCTCTCTGAACCGTCTCCTGGTTCCAGACGAGCCGGGGAGGCCCGGCGTATCGGCTGATCGTTCCAGGTAACGGTACCGGTCCCGTCAGTAGAACTGGGCCTGTGCTGTTTGTTTGGTCATGTGACCGTGAAGCAGCGCGGGATTGGCCGCGTTTACCTGCAGCAGAGAAGCAGCGTCACTGTTGGAGGTAGAGAAATATCAGCAATAAGACGGGATAGAAATATAGGCCCAAATATCGGTTTGCCTTGTAAAAGCTAAATTAAGATATAAATATTTAAAAATATTAAAAAGTGGACAGTGTGTGCAGTCGCATCTCTAGAGTCGGCTGTTTGCTTCACTCTGACCGAACCAGTGACGCTAAAAACCAGCGATTGGTAGAATAAGCTTTTAATGTTATTGCAATAAATAGGTAAAGATCATGTGACCGTCTCTGGTGGAAGATATTGTTCTCCTGCAGTCAATTAAATTAAATTTTATTTATATAGCATCAATTAACATCACGTTATCTCAGGGCTCTTTATAAAGTTAAATTCCATCAGGTCCTCCAGGTTGGTGAGAAAGTTTCCTCTCTAAGGAAACCCAGCAGGTTGCATCAAGTCTCTCCAAGCAGCATTCACTCCTCCTGAAAGAGCGTAGAGCCACAGTGGACAGTCGTCTGCATTGTTGATGGCTTTGCAGCAATCCCTCATACTGAGCATGCATGAAGCGACAGTGGAGAGGAAAACTCCCCTTTAACAGGGAGGAGAACCTCCAGCAGAACCAGAACCAGGCTCAGTGTGAATCTGCCTCCACCCACTGGGGCTTAGAGAAGACAGAGCAGAGACACAGAAAGCACAGAAGCTCACATTGACCCAGGAGTACTTTCTATGTTAGAGAAGACAGAGCAGAGACACAGAAAGCTCAGAAGCTCACATTGACCCAGGAGTACTTTCTATGTTAGATGGTAATAGAGGATGATCTGCCTCCCCTGATGATGTCACAGCTAACAGAACACCAGACCAGGTGTACCTTCTATGAAGAGAAAAATGACAGAGAACAAAAAGTTAAAAGCTGAAATAACAACAAACGATGCAGATTGGAGAGCAGTAGGAGAACTCAGCAGAGAGAGAGAAATAGACCCTGATGTCCTCCAGCAGCCTAAGCCTATAGCAGCATAACTATAGAGGTAGCTCAGGGTAACATGATCCACTCTGACTAGAAGCTTTGTCACAAAGGAAAGTTTTAAGATTAGTCTTAAAAGTAGACGGGGTGTCTGCCTCACGGACCAAAACTGGGAGTTGGTTCCACAGGAGAGGAGCCTGATAGCTAAAGGATCTGCCTCCCATTCTACTTTTAGAGACTCTAGGAACCACCAGCAGACCTGCAGTCTGAGAGCGAAGTGCTCTGTTAGGAACATACGGGGTAATCAGAGCTCTGATATATGATGGAGCTTGATTATTAAGGGCTTTATACGTTAGAAGAAGAATTTTAAATTCTTGATTTAATGTCACGCCGGTTCATCCACTGCAAACAACCAGCAGGTTCATAGTTAAAGGTTGTAAATAAACAAAATAATAAACTAGTATAATAAATAAATGCAGTTAAAAACCACCCACAGCTTATTATTATTATTATTACTACTACTATTATTATTATTATTATTATTATTATTATTATTATTATTATTATTATTAATACTACTACTACTTCTAATAATAATAATAATAATAATAATAATAATAATAATAATAATAATAATGATAATAATAATGTTCCGTTGAGTAAAGAGTAAAACACCTAGAAATAAAAGCGTCTGCATCTTCCTCTCTTTGCAGCATGGGGGGGGCCCGGTGCCCAGAACCGGACCATCCAGGTTCTCCTGGGTCCGCCCCTGAATGTTCTGACCCCCCCACTTCTCTCACCTCTGCCTTGTTCTCCCTGCAGGCTGGTTGCAGTCAGGTGACGGCGCCGAGGTGTCGGACCTTTGCCTCATCCTAGGATTCCTCTCAGGGCGTCTCCCCACCCCACAGCCATCGGATCAGGACCAGAACCTCCAGCGGGCGTGGAGGAGGAGGCGGCGGCGGCGGGGCGTGTCGACCTCGGCGTTTCTTCAGGTGTCGGTACCGAGCGCGGTGAGGAGGATTGGCTCCGCCCCTCACCATGACGGACTTGGAGGCTGAGTGTCTGGGCCTCGGGCTGCCGCCGGACTGCGGTTCCCCTCCCCCGCTTCTGGACGGCGCCCTGCAGGCGGACTGCGGCGCGGGACCCGGCGGGGCGGCGCCGGCGCCCACCCTGGCCCTCCTCTCCTCGGACTGCGCCACGCCCACGCTCAGCTCGCTGGCGGCGGAGATCGCCGAGCCGCTGGTGATGCTGCCGTGCGTGAAGAGCGAGCCGGAGGACGTGGACCTGGACCCCATCCGGACCGTGGACCTGTCCGAGATCCAGCCGCTGTCCACCGCCGAGCTGGGCCACGACCAGATCAAGATGGAGATCAGCGGTCTGGACTACATCAAGTCCGAGCACCACGGCCAGAACCAGCTGGGCCCGTTCCACCACTGCGACGCGTCCGACCTGGACTACAAGTCGCACTACGAGCCCTGCTCCGTGTTCGACTACATCTCCCAGGTACCAGAGAGGTTCTGCAGGTCCGACCCGACCCAGGAGGCCCGTAGGGACGGTTCTGTTAGGCTTCTCAGAACCAGAGGGAACGGGTCAGACTGCAGCTAGACGATGTAGAAAAAAAACATATCGATAAAATATAAATCTTATTGATGTTGATATTTATCAACAAATTAAAAACATTTATTCTAAGTGCAGCTCTGGCCAGTTTATGCTGTTGCTTAGCAACAAGTTTTTAGATAAAGACACAAACGCTGAATTAAAACTCAACTCATTATTCAACTTTTTTACCAAAACTGCAAGTTTTTAAAACAGAAAAAAAGAACGCGTGAACTCTGACCTCTCTGAAGGGGGCGGAGCTTCCTGGGTCTGCGTTGTGATTGGCTGGGAGGATGTTATGATGTAATATTAACCTTCATGATACGATGCAGAAAGAAGAAAAAATTTAATTCTACTAAACTTTTTATTGACTCTTTTTTTCCATCGTCAGCATTTATCGTTGTTTTATTACCGTCCAGCCGTAGTTCAGAGAATCTGGTGGTTCTGGACCCACTGGGACCAGAACCAGTGGGACCAGAACCAGTGGGACCAGAACCAGTGGGACCAGAACCAGTGGGTCCGTCCTGCTGTAGAGTAGGGCTGAACAATTAATCGCATTTTCAATATAATCGTGATTTAAAAGAATGCAATTTCCAAATCGCAGAGTCTGTAATTTTAGGTTATATAACAATTAGTGAATTAGACGCGTCCATTAGGTGTTGGTAAAATGTTTAAAGTGGATTTGCTCCACATGGAAGGGAAGACAGTTGCAGCAGTGAGATAATCTAATTTTATTACTTGTTTTAGAGTTTATATAATCATACATAGCATTAAGTACAGGTCAATCAGTTTAATACATAGACTTGCTTGTTGGTTGCACTTTATGTTCAACAAGGATTGATGTCTAATTAAATTAAAAGCTGTTCTCTTGAATAATATTCTGATTAATAGAAACATTAAAAGTTGTTTTAAATAGTCCTTGTTTACAAACATCTTTATTTAGAGGCCATTTTTGTTGCTTGTGGTTAATGCAGAGAAAAGTCAAAATTGCAATTTTGGTTGAAATATATTGTAGGAAGAACGCAATAATTTCTGCTCTGAGTTTAGATGCTGCGGGTCTTTTAGCAACTAATACACACAGCGAGGAAACAAAATGATTTGTTGTTTGTATATGTTTAAAAAGACATGATAAATTAAACTGGGGGGGATAAAATTGCATTAAATCGCAATTAGATTATTTTTTTAAATCGTTCAGCCCTACTGAGGACGCCGGTGGTTCTGGTGGTCCTCCGGGTCAGAATGTGGATCAGAACCATCACCTGGAGCGCTTCTGTTGTGACTAAACCCGGTTCTAACCCGGCGTGTCTCCCCGCTGCAGGTCACAGACACCCTGGACTACATCAAGTCGGACCACGCCGTGGACCTCCACTGCTACTACAGCGCCGGGCTCGGCGCCATCAAGTCCGAGTACCCAGAATCCCACGGCGTGGCGGCCCACCTGCACCACAACGGCCTGGAGTCCATCCACATGGCCGAGCTGCGCACCGAGCTCAACAAGCTGCGGCCCGACGCGCTGCTGCTGGACGCCATGGGCAAACCCGACCACGACTTCGGCGACGGCACGCTGTACGAGCTGCAGCCCGCCGCGGCGGGGCGGGCGGGCCCGGCCGGCGCCGCCAAGACCCAGAGTCCCACGGTGCGGAAGCCCCGGAACATGCAGGGGGAGAAACCGTTCTCCTGCACCCAGTGTGGAAAGAACTTCAGCACCCTGGGCAACCTGAAGACCCACCAGCGCATCCACACCGGCGAGCGGCCCTACACCTGCTCGCAGTGCGGCAAGAGCTTCGGCCAGGCCGGCAACCTCAAGCGGCACCAGCTGATCCACACGGGCCAGAAGCCCTACGTCTGCGCCCACTGCCCCAAGGGCTTCACCAAGGCCGACGACCTGCGCTCCCACCAGCGGCTGCACACCGGCGAGCGCCCCTTCATCTGCGCCGCCTGCGGCAAGAGCTTCGGCCAGTCCAAGGAGCTGAAGGCGCACCAGCTGAGCCACACGGGCGAGCGGCCCTTCTGCTGCCAGCACTGCGGCAAGAGCTTCACCAAGGAGACCAGCTACCGCAACCACGTGCAGATCCACACGGGCGAGAAGCCCTTCACCTGCTCGCAGTGCGGCAAGACTTTCAGCAACTCTGGCGTCCTCAAGACCCACGAGAAGATCCACACGGGCGAGCGGCCGTTCGGCTGCACGCAGTGCGGCAAGAGCTTCGGCCGCCTGGGCCACCTGAAGGCGCACCAGCAGATCCACACGGGCGAGCGGCCGTACGCCTGCCCCCGCTGCGGCAAGACTTTCAGCCAATCAGGGCACCTCAAAGCACACGAGCAGATCCACAAGCGGGAGCGGGGCGACGGCGCCGGGGGGGGCGGAGCCAGCAGCGACGGCGGCGGCGCCATGAGCGGCGGCGACAGCAGCAGCTAGAGCCGACCTTTGACCTCCGGAGAAACAAAGTATTATTCCTGTTTTTATACGAGCGCTTTAGAACGTTTCTTTACGCCTTTTCTTACATTTTCATACCTTTTGTGCTCTTTTACATTTTATCTGTGGGCGGCGTGACTTATGCAAGGCTGTGTGTGTGTGTGTGTGTGTGTGTGTGTGTGTGTGTGTGTGTGTGTGTGTGTGTGTGTGTGTGTGTGTGTGCGTTCACCTTATATACTGTGTGTCTGTGGGGGCGGGGGGGGGAACCGGACCGGTTCTGCAGGACCGCTCCGTATTTTTGGAGTACTTATGAAACACAAGCACAAAAGTTTCATGTTTTTCTTTTTATATATTTACAGTTTTTTACTGAATCAGACCAGCGGCGCCGGGCCGACCGGACCGGGACCCAGATGAGATGTGAGCAGAACCACCTCCTGTTTGTGGGGGGGGAGGGTTCTGCAGCTCTGGCGTCCGGTTCCGGTGGGTTCTGGTCGGCGGTCTCAGGTCTGGTTCCGCTCCTTACCGACGAGTATTGATGGGCGCGGCCGGCGTCTCGTTGCTGACGATAATCAGGCGGGGTTCCTCCGTAACATTCCAGATTATTTTCCACATGAGCTCGACGGGAACGTCGGGCCCCTGAGGGCCACCCCCCCCCCCCATGGAGATCGCTCACTGTGTACACACCTGTATCGATCATGTTGCTCCAGCAGATGTAATGCGGAGAAGAGGCGGCGCTGGAGACGCTATTAAAGAATCTGATGTTGATCCTGATCTCTGGCTCCTCTGCTTCCTGCAAACACTAGAAACGCTTCTAAATGTTTATTTCTGAGGCAAAAAAGCTTCTAAACGTTTATTTCTGAGGAAAAAAGCTTCTAAACGTTTATTTCTGAGGAAAAAAGCTTCTAAATGTTTATTTCTGAGGAAAAAAGCTTCTAAACGTTTATTTCTGAGGAAAAAAGCTTCTAAACGTTTATTTCTGAGGAAAAAAGCTTCTAAATGTTTATTTCTGAGGAAAAAAAGCTTCTAAACGTTTGTTTCTGAGGAAAAAAGCTTCTAAACGATTGTTTCTGAGGAAAAAAGCTTCTAAACGATTATTTCTGAGGAAAAAAAGCTTCTAAACGATTATTTCTGAGGCAAAAAAGCTTCTAAACGTTTATTTCTGAGGAAAAAAGCTTCTAAACGATGTTTTTGAGGAAAAAAGCTTCTAAACGTTTGTTTCTGAGGAAAAAAGCTTCTAAACGTTTATTTCTGAGGAAAAAAAGCTTCTAAACGTTGTTTCTGAGGAAAAAAGCTTCTAAACGATTATTTCTGAGGAAAAAAAGCTTCTAAACGATGTTTCTGAGGAAAAAAGCTTCTAAACGTTTGTTTCTGAGGAAAAAAGCTTCTAAACGATGTTTCTGAGGAAAAAAGCTTCTAAACGATGTTTCTGAGGAAAAAAGCTTCTAAACGTTTATTTCTGAGGAAAAAAGCTTCTAAACGATGTTTCTGAGGAAAAAAGCTTCTAAACGTTTATTTCTGAGGAAAAAAGCTTCTAAACGTTTATTTCTGAGGAAAAAAGCTTCTAAACGTTTATTTCTGAGGAAAAAAGCTTCTAAACGATGTTTCTGAGGAAAAAAGCTTCTAAACGTTTATTTCTGAGGAAAAAAAGCTTCTAAACGTTTATTTCTGAGGAAAAAAGCTTCTAAACGATGTTTCTGAGGAAAAAAGCTTCTAAACGTTTATTTCTGAGGAAAAAAAGCTTCTAAACATTTATTTCTGAGGAAAAAAAGCTTCTAAACATTTATTTCTGAGGAAAAAAGCTTCTAAACGTTTATTTCTGAGGAAAAAAGCTTCTAAACGTTTATTTCTGAGGAAAAAAGCTTCTAAACGATGTTTCTGAGGAAAAAAGCTTCTAAACGATGTTTCTGAGGAAAAAAGCTTCTAAACGTTTGTTTCTGAGGAAAAAAGCTTCTAAACGATGTTTCTGAGGAAAAAAGCTTCTAAACGTTTGTTTCTGAGGAAAAAAGCTTCTAAACGATGTTTCTGAGGAAAAAAGCTTCTAAACGATGTTTCTGAGGAAAAAAGCTTCTAAACGTTTATTTCTGAGGAAAAAAGCTTCTAAACGATGTTTCTGAGGAAAAAAGCTTCTAAACGATGTTTCTGAGGAAAAAAGCTTCTAAACGTTTGTTTCTGAGGAAAAAAGCTTCTAAACGATGTTTCTGAGGAAAAAAGCTTCTAAACGATGTTTCTGAGGAAAAAAGCTTCTAAACGTTTATTTCTGAGGAAAAAAGCTTCTAAACGATGTTTCTGAGGAAAAAAGCTTCTAAACGTTTATTTCTGAGGAAAAAAGCTTCTAAACGATGTTTCTGAGGAAAAAAGCTTCTAAACGTTTATTTCTGAGGAAAAAAGCTTCTAAACGATGTTTCTGAGGAAAAAAGCTTCTAAACGTTTGTTTCTGAGGAAAAAAGCTTCTAAACGATGTTTCTGAGGAAAAAAGCTTCTAAACGTTTATTTCTGAGGAAAAAAGCTTCTAAACGTTTATTTCTGAGGAAAAAAGCTTCTAAACGATGTTTCTGAGGAAAAAAGCTTCTAAACGTTTATTTCTGAGGAAAAAAAGCTTCTAAACATTTATTTCTGAGGAAAAAAAGCTTCTAAACATTTATTTCTGAGGAAAAAAGCTTCTAAACGTTTATTTCTGAGGAAAAAAGCTTCTAAACGTTTATTTCTGAGGAAAAAAGCTTCTAAACGATGTTTCTGAGGAAAAAAGCTTCTAAACGATGTTTCTGAGGAAAAAAGCTTCTAAACGATGTTTCTGAGGAAAAAAGCTTCTAAACGACTAAAACACGTCAATTAAGGCGAGTTTAAGGGTTTTAAACGGCAGTAAACGCGTCTTCCCTGCTGCAGGCTGCATAAAGACCCAAACCCGGTTCTCTTAGCGTTGATTAGAAGTATTAAACCCCTGAGATTTGTTCTGGTTCTTTATTTCTATGATGATGAATGTTTATAATCGGACCAGAACCGAAATAAAACAACCAAGTTTTCACATAATGGTTTAATTCATGGAGAAAAATGATTTACCCCCTAAACCCGATAGCAGCAGCAGCCGCTGCGTGGAGGAGTTTGGACCCGCTCTGCCGAGCAGAACCGCTCAGTCAGCCGCGCCGGAGGCCCGTTTAAGGTCTTGAACTTTGACTAGGCCAAAGCAAAGCTGTTCAGAGCCGGAGTCGCTGACGGGCTTCGGATCGGTACTCTGCTGCAGAACCCGAGCGAGCTTCAGCGTCGGGTCAGGAACTTCCTGGTTCTGTCCGTTAGAGCAGGTCATCCGGGTCCAGAAGCAGTCCTGGACCACCACAGCACCACCTCCGTGTTTGTAGGTATGAGCTGTTAGCTTCACATCAGAACTAAGGTCCACTTTGTTCCAGTCCTCAGAATATTTTCCCAGAAGTTCTGGAAGGTCGTCTCGCCGTGTTCTGGTAGACCTGAAACGGATCTGTATGTCGTTTCGGATCGGCAGAAATTTGGTCCATTTTCCCCAAAATCTGGATTTCCAGATCAACCTATCAGCATCCGTTTCCTTATTTGGTCATTTTGTACAAATAAATGTTCTAAATAAAAAAAATATATTTAGTATTTGGGAAGAAAATTGACAAAAACTTCTGTTTTACTGGAACAAAGTATAAATCGTAGTTTCTAAAATAAAACCTGAGCAGAACAGAAGGTGTTGAAGCTTCATGGAGCTTCTTCTCCTCCAGTGTTCTGCTAACAGCTGGATTTTACCTGCAGCTGTGGGAACAGCGCCACCTGCTGTTAATCCGGGTCATCTGCAGCTTGTGGTCAAACAGCCGGTTCTAAAAGTGGATTCTCAGTTTCTCCAGACTAGGTTCTGGTTCCACCTTCATCCCGACCAGGATGTTTCTATGAGTCATTTCTCTAATGAAGGAAATTCATATTTTGTCTCCAAGCCTTGGAGAGAAAATGCCTCCTCCTGCCCCTAAAGAATGTTTACCACCAGCAGCCACAAGGGGGCGCCATAAGGAAACTAACGCCAACCTTCTCAGTTTGCCAGAAACATGAGCAGAAAACTGGAGGAACAGATTGATTACTTGAAATAAAAACATTTTACTAAAACCAGAGGAACGTTGGATTAAAAAAAAAAAATCACAAAAAAAGAAAATCCTTAACAATCCAACATCATCATCTGCATTAGTGGGTTAAGAATCCAAACCTGGACTGTTTGTCTTCAGGCATAAATCACCACTTTAATTTATATATATATATATATATATATATATATATATATATATATATATATATATATATATATATATATATATATATATATATATATATATATATTAAAGCTACATTTTAAATTCAATTATGTCTGGATGTTTTTAACATTAAATTCAGCGTACAATTACTGAAATGTAATATTTACCCCCTTTTAGAAATGTAGATAAACGTCACTGCGAACAGAAAGAAGAGATGAAAACTTGGTCAATTATAATTTCTGCGTTTTTGTCTTTGTAATTTAACAGTTAACAGCTGTTGCTCCAAGTCTGCTCTGGACTTTCTTCTCAGCCGGAGAACTTTTAATAACATTGGTGGAATTGTTTTCTAAGTAATTTAAAACTTCACAAATACGTTTCAATTTAAGGTATAAATTACAACCTAATGAACGAGACAAACTAAACGTTATTGACCTCTGACCTCAACAACATGGTGACCTCTACCACCTTGTGGCTGAACCTTATTTTGGGATACTTGTGGAAGTGAACTTTGACACAGGATGTTGTTTTCCGGGCCAAACAGGAGCGTATACGCGCATGAAACACTGAGCTATATAATACACTGGAGTGCTAATCACCGTCTGTTAGAACGAGTCGCTGTGAAGCCACCAGCCGCCATATTGGTACTCCCTATTTCCCCCCAGTAACTAGGGAATATGTGCGCTACAGCATCGAATAACAAGAATTTTCTCATGTTCGGGGGGGGCTTAAAACTTTTAAAATGTCAAATGTCATATACTTTTATGTTATGTTCTAAAACTATCAAGTACTGAGAAAGTCATGTGCTGAAATATTTTGCATTTTATTCATTTAAATATATATGTTTAACATTTATAAATATATAAATAACAATATACAAAAACATATATTTAAATATATGTATACATATATATACATATATACATATACACATACTTATATATACACATATATATATTTAATATGAATAACATGTAAAACATTTCAGCACCTAATTTCCTAGTAGTTGATAGTGTTAGTACATCCACTGACTGTAGAATTACCTATGAAACGTTTTCACTCAGCCAGAAATCTACTTGTTGTTGCAACCAAATCCTGTGGGATTCTGTGAGAGTAGGGAGTAGCAAGATGGCGGCCAGTGACTTCAGTTTTTCGGAAAAATCAGCACTCCAGTGTATTATATAGCTCAGGGGTCTGAAATGAGAACTTCAGTCTAATTTAGGCGTTCTCTGACTGTAGGCTGCTCGGTTACTGCCTGATGACACCAGCGGCGCCCCCTGGTGGCTGCTGCCATTAAATCAATCCTTTAATCTCAGGCTGATCACCACAAACATCTCAATCTGCGCCGTGTTCTTCAACCACCATGAGAATATTCTTGAAAATAAACTGTTAACCAGATCTGATGGAGTCTGTCGTGTTTTTATAACTTGGTTTTAGGAATTTTACTTTGATTACGCAGTAGTGGGTAGACCGTACAATATATAATATAATCCTTGATTACATCATTTAGATAATTTAGAATCAAATTTTTCTTCCTTAAAAGATGAGACGAGATTTCTCCCAATGGGGAAAGACGTCGTTTGTTAAAACAATTACCTTTTTATTTATTTCTAATGTTATTCATTTAGATAGTTTTTAGAGACTGAGAGGAAGGAGACGGAGACTTGTTTTTTTTTTTTTACAGAGTTTATTTTATTTCTTAGAAGACAGTTCTGGTTAAGGTTTCCCTCACAGACCCAACAGGTATAGAAGGAGGAAGATGAGCTGCGTGCTCCTCATCAGGAAGAAGCAGTTCCTGTTTCAGCAGGAAGGCGACAGGTTGAGGTTTGACTCCGCCCCAGTCAGACAGCCGGTGGACGCCTAACTTGTCTCCTCGATCACCTTGGTGATCACAGTTTTGGTAACTGTGGTTGAAGAAGAAGAGGAGGAAGAAAGCCTGCAGAAGAAGAGAAATGGGTCTGTTTTTATTTTTTTATTTTAAACTTTCAGAGTTTAAAAAAAGCTGTTTTGTGAGCTTTATTATCAATACATGCAAAGTACCGCCATTCTATCAGGTTTGTTGCAACATTCAGTTTGAGGCTGGGGAAATAAAGAGGAAAGTTCTCCGACCAGAGAGATCCACTTGGATCAAGGTTGGAGGTTCTAACCCTGATGTCAGAATCCAACATGGCCGCCCTATTACACCTGCAGACCATTATCATCTCTACCATAGACATAATATAAGAGTAGACGCGTCACTGGGCGGGTTCTGCCTATGCTGCGATGCGTCAGAGCGTCCGCCATCTTTAATGAGGCAAATCTGCAGTTACTCAGTCACTTAAACAGTATCAGAGGGACTTTAATCTCTGAATATACTTTGTATTCGTAGTATTTTTGTTTTTGTAATATTACAAGTTTATTTTCGTATCCCTTTAGCTTCATTCTCCTGAATTTATTCTCCTAAAGAATAAAAATATTTAAAATAATCTAACCTGGTCCTATTACTCCAGGAGTGAAATAATTATGCAAACTGTGATTATTCTGGAAATGTTCCCTCTTAATTCTTACAATATGATGTTTTTCTCATAACATTATCACTTTTTTTTTTTTTTTTTTTTTTTTTTTTTTTACTTTATTGACCTAGGACGTTTTTTTCTCATATTATTAATTTTACCTCTTTAATACTCACCCAAAAAGTCTGTTCCTAAAGGTTCACATGTGACACGGTTTTATGAAATAATGAAGACCACAATGTTTAGATTTAACAAATTGATCCTTATATTCATAACACATACACACACATATTCTTCTCTGATTCACGTTCACAATAACAGAACTCAACTTTTTTCTGCCACATACAATATGGCGGTGACGTTGACGTGTGAACCTTCGCCCTATGACGCGTCTACGTATATGATGTCTGTTATCTCTAATGGACCTCCTGCAAACCTTCATCCTCCAATTTGATATAAAAAAATTTAAAACATGAGGAAAAAAATTTGTTTTTCTCCATTTTTTTACTTTAGAAGCTAAATATATTTTTCAAAAAATGAATTGATTGTTTAGTTTTCACATTTCCGAAGCAACCGACTGGTCGTCGTCTTTCAGGTGAACACAAACTCAAACGTTGTGGATTACTCTGTAAACACCAAACCTAGTTTCCCCTCCCGAGTCGTGATTGGCTCTTACCCAGACGAGGATCTGGACGCCTCTCCGTCCAGCAGCCGTCGGTACTCTGCGATCTCCATCTCCAGCCGGGTCTTGATGTCCAGCAGCATCTGGTACTCCTGGCCCTGCCGCTCCAGGTCACCCCTCAGCTGGGTCAGCTGCTCCTCCAGAGACATCACCTGCATCTGGAAGCTATTCAGCCGCATGGCGTAGCGGCTCTGGACGTCGGCGAGCGACGCTTCAACAGAGGCTTTCTGCAACGGCACGATTTAAGGGAGCAAAAACAAATGCTTCATTCTTTCTGTTCCAGTTTTACCGTCATTAGTCGTGGTGTTCCTCAAAGCTGTGTGCGCGGCCCTTTAATGGATCCGCCGTCTGCCGGTACCTCCTGATATTTAAACAGAACTGGTTCTGGAAGCTCTCACCATGCTGAGCTGAGACTGGAGCTCGATCTCCAGAGCCTGAAGCTGACTCTTCACCTCCTTCACCTCTGATGAGGTCGTCTTCAACGTCATCTCTGTGGTCTCCACCTCCTTTGTGAGCGTCTCTGTCTGGAAGGAGAAGACGGCAGCGAGGCCATCGGTGAGAGAGGCTCCGCAGGTTTGATGCTGCATGGAGTCCGTTCGGTACCTTGGACTGGAACCAGCCTTCAAGCTCTTTGCGGTTTTTGGCGGCGACAGCTTCGTAGTGTTCTCTGATCTCCTCCATGATTTTCGTGAGATCCTCCTGAGGAGCGGCGTCGACTTCCACGTTTACCTGGCCGCCCACCTGGGTGCGCATGGAGAGGAGGTCCTGCAGGAGGAAGGAGGTAGCGGCTCAAACCCTGGATAGATTTACTCGATGCATCTAGAACTTCAGGTGGTTTCTGCAGGTACGCCAGCAGCTTACCTCCTCGTGGTTCTTCCTCATGGACACCAGCTCATCCTTTAGGCTTTCGATCTGCATGGTCAGGTCACCCTTGGTCATGTTTATTTCAGCTAGCAGCATCTTCAGCCCCGCGATGTCGGCCTCCACCGACTGGCGCATGGACAGCTCGTTCTCATACCTGCACAGAAGCCCAGGTGAACACCAGGTGAGGTCTGAACGAATGAGGGGCGACATCATGTGCAGAAACTATTCCTTAAATTGTCAACAGGGAAAAATGTTATATGCTTTAATTTAGAAAAGTTAAAAAGTCAAAATTTCATCTTTATCTTTTGTGTGTTTCATAAATAACATTTTCCAAAACTCAGGTGAGCACCTGATTAAAGCAGACAGGTAAGAGCCAATTATGTTTGAAGAGGCAGCAAGTTAATGGACCCAAACTGATGCATTAAGCAAATTCTTGTTGAACAGGTTTGACCGACGGCATCGGGCCGAATTATTGGGATGGCCCAAATAATCTGAAATAGTTACAACTGGTTTACAGAGAGGAAACGTTATCTGAGAGGATAAAACGTGACGATCGTGGCTGCTGGTCCTTTTAATGTTTGGTAAAATCAAATCCTAAAAATCTCCACACCCTCAGTGTGAAGAGTTCCTGATGGCACGGTCATAGTCTGAGCTACGATGGGGCGATTCATCGTAGCGGTCAAACATTATTAGACAGATCTGGATCAGAAATGACGCAACTCTAGATGGAGAAACAAACGAGAGTTTGCAGAACCTTGTTGGAACAATGCCATGCAGTAATCTGGGCTAAATCAGGTCCAATGGGCTTTTGGACATTTGTTTCTGGGCGGTCAGTGATGAGATGATGTGTTTCTCCTGCAATAAGGAAGTGCAGCCAGGAGGGGGCGTACCTCAGCTGCTGATTACATGTTGCATTACTATAGATCAAGAAGAATGCAGAGTGACGAGAGCAAAGGATAAAAATATAGAGAATAAAGGTTGAAAGTTTGAAGTTACTTCATCCTGAAGTCTTCCTGGGCGAGTTTGGCATTGTCGACACTCAGCATCACGGTGCCTCTGGCGATGAGGGCGTCCTGGATCTGGAAGGAGAAACTCAGGTTACTGTTTGGATCCAGATGTTAGAGGAAGAGGTCTCTGTGTTTTCTGGGCGTGGCAGCTTCACCTGGGAGCCTCAAATCACTGGAAATCATTTCATTATAAGAAGACAGGAGCTCAGGGGCGCTTCTAGACAGGGGCCAAAAGAGGCCTGTGCCCCCGTACTAAAAACATTAAATTTCTTAGGATGATAAATGCTGACAAAGACTGACTGGTCATTTGGATCAGTTGTATTTTTTCCGTTTTTGTTTTTACCCAATAATAAAATAACAAAATAATTAAAAAATAAATATAAAAAAAAGAAATTAAAAATTAAGCTGTTTCACGTTAAGCTCCCGAAAGAAAAGATCAGGGGTCTGCCACCTGCAGTTCCAGAGTCACAATTGGTTCTTACTTAATATATTAAACGATGAAATGTTGACCTGTAAAGTTCCCCACCCCCACCCACAATCTTTTGTTCTGTGCCCCTGTGAAAAAACACTGGCCCCACCCTGGCCCCCCTGCTAAATTTGGTCTACAACCCCCACTGGGAGCTGCTGTAGTTAAAATCCGGCCTCATCCCGATAAAAGTTTCCTACCTGTAAGGTTTCTGTCTTTGCATTTATTTTCATCTACAACTTTTTAATTATCTGGAGCATCTTTAATTGGAGATTCCCAGTAGAAAGCTGCAGGAATATTCAACTTTCTTCACCTGACCAGATTATTGCAACTGTTAGCATTGTTCAGCTTCTATGACGAAGCAGTTATTTAGTCCCAGAACACAGAAAAAAACATATTTTTGGCTGAAAGGCAGAGCGGAGAGGCTCCAGCTCACCTTGCCCTGAAGCTCTGCGATGGTGACGTAGAAGGCGCTGTAGTCCCTGCCGGCTGGGCTGACCTTGTCCTCTGCAAACTGCCGGATCTTCAGCTCCAATTCGGTGTTGGCCTTCTCTAACGCCGCCACCTTGGACAGGTAGGTAGCCAGGCGGTCGTTCAGGTTCTGCATGGCAAACTTCTCGTTGCCAACGACACTTTCATCGTTACTCCCGAAACCCCCTGCGAGTGCTGAGCCCCCACCAAAGCCTGCACCCCCACCAAAACCTGCACCCCCACCAAAGCCTGCACCCCCACCAAAACCTGCACCCCCACCAAAACCTGCACCTGCTCCTCCTCCATAGCCGAACCCTGCGCCGCCGCCACCGGCAGAGAAGGACCGGCTGGCCCGGGAAACCCGAATGCTGCCGCCACCTGCTCCCCCAGCCACACTGTATGAGCTCAGGCCACGGTCAGAGCCAAAGGAGCCCAGACCCATGCCCCCGCCCATGGAGCTCCGGGAGGAGGAGGAGGAGGAGTACATCATTGTTGCCATGATGAAGAATGATGAGGAGTAGGTGCCTGTCGGTCTGTCTTCTCAGGGGCAGGAGAGAAGTGAGGAGAGGAGGATCAGCTGGCTGCTTTTAAAGACCTCCTGGTGTGCTGAGCTGCAGGTGAGTGGGCGGGGCCAAGTCCCACACCCACAGAGGAGGGTGAGGCAACTGGCAGCAGCAGAGACCGCTGGAACACACCGTGTTCCAACTTTATGCCTTTTATGCAAAATGATGCTGACAAACATGAGAAAAATGTGCATGAAAGCCAAAGAGGTCTTCAGGGCGAAGTTTGCTGAAGACCTCTTTGGCCGCGCCCATCAATACTCGTCGGTAAGGAGCGGAACCAGACCTGAGACCGCCGACCATGGGAAACATCTGGCAGAGGAGCAGAAACAGGTTCTGACCCACTTTAACTTTATGGGGAGTGGTGGCAGAGCGGTTACGGCAGCGTTTCTGGATTCTTAGAAGGCTGCAAGTTTGAACCCCGCAGACTAAGCAAGACCCTGAACCCGGTCTGCTCCCTGAGGGACGGGTTAAACGCAGAAGACATTTCAATGCAACCAGAACCCGACTAATTGTGGGGACCAAACCGGTACGAGAACCAGAGACAAGTCAAGTCGAGTTTGTCTGTAGCACATTTCAGCAGCAAGGTGGTTCAAAGTGCTTTTACATCATGAAAA
This sequence comes from Fundulus heteroclitus, assembly GCF_011125445.2. Classification (NCBI taxonomy): domain Eukaryota; kingdom Metazoa; phylum Chordata; class Actinopteri; order Cyprinodontiformes; family Fundulidae; genus Fundulus; species Fundulus heteroclitus. The sequence goes on along the minus strand of NC_046376.1, from coordinate 2,211,623 downwards.
CATAAAAACAACATTATAAACACATTAAAACATTCACTGGTTGTGAGACCAGAAACAAACATTAAATTGTATCGGGTGAAAACATCAACATGTTGGTCAGAGTTCCTGTTATTATGGCTGAAAGCAGCTCTGAACAGGAGGTTTTCAGTCTGGATTTAAAGGAACTAAATGCTGCTTCTCCATGTCTGGTTCTGGTTCTGGTTCTGGTTCTGCAGAGTAGGCTGGAGCCAGAAGACCTGAGTGGTCTGGAGGGTTGATACACTGATAACAAGTCTGTGATGTGTTTAGGTGCTAAGCTGTCTGTGATGTATTTAGGTGCTAAGCCATGTATAATAGGGCTGGATGATATAGAAAAAAAATCATATATGATAAAATAGAAACAATTTCAAAACATGTATTTTAAGTGCTGACCATTTTATTCTGTTGCTTAGCAACCTATTTGTAGATACAGAACTCACAAACACTGAATTCAAACTTAACTTTTTATTCAACCAACTTTTTACCAAAACTGCAAGTTTTAAAAAAAGAAGAAACAACACATGGTCTCTGAACTCTCTGAAGGGGGCGGAGCTTGGTTCCTGGGTCTGCGTTGGTGATTGGCTGGCAGGATATAATGATGTCATATTAACCTACATGATAGAATGCAGAAGGAAGGAAAACTGTTATTCTATTGAAACTTTTATTGACCCTTTTTTTTCTATCATCGATATATATTGTTATTGAATTATTGTCCAGCCCTAATGTATAGACTAACTGAAGTAAAGTAGCTGTTATTAAACCTTTACTTAAGAAACCTTCTCTTGATCAAGATGACTTGGATAAACTAGATATTTAATCTTCTTTTCTTATCTAAAATTCTTGAGAAAGTAGTTGCTAATCAACTTTGTGAACATTTACAAAGTAATGACCTACTTGAGGAGTTTCAGTCAGGCTTCAGAGCTCATCATAGCACCGAAGCAGCTCTGGTGAAGGTCACTAATGATATTCTCATGGCCTCAGATAATGGACTTGTGTCTATACTTGTCCTGTTAGATCTCAGTGCTGCATTTGATACAGTTGATCACAATATTATCCTACAAAGACTTGAGCATACTGTAGGGATTAAGGGAAAAGCATTAGGCTGGTTTAAATCTTATCTGTCGGACAGATTCCAGTTTGTTCATGTTAATAATAAATCTTCCTCAAACTCTAGGGTCACCTGTGGAGTACCACAGGGTTCAGTCCTCGGACCAATTCTATTTACTATATATATGCTTCCGATCGGCAAAATTATCAGACAGCATGGGATTAATTTCCACTGTTATGCTGATGACACTCAGATATATTTATCCATAAATCCTGATGAATCCAATCAGTTACTTCGACTGCAGTCATGTCTTGATGACATCAAAAGCTGGATGACTTTAAATTTCCTGCATCTAAATTCTGACAAGACAGAAGTTGTAATCTTTGGGCCAGAGTCCTCAAAAAATAAACTTCTTAATCAATCACTTAATCTGGATGGCATTAACCTGGCCTCTGGTAATAAAGTAAAAAATCTTGGTGTTATTTTTTACCAAGACATGTCATTTAAATCCCATATTAAACAGGTTTCCAGAGTTTCCTTTTTTCACCTCCGGAATATCGGCAAAATTAGAAACATTCTGTCCAGGAGTGATGCTGAAAAACTGGTCCATGCATTTGTTACTTCAAGGCTGGACTATTGTAATTCTTTACTATCAGGAAGTCCACAAAATGCAGTTCAAAGCCTTCAGCTGATCCAAAATGCTGCAGCAAGAGTTCTGATGAAAATCAACAAGAGGGATCATATTTCTCCAATTTTAGCTTCCCTTCATTGGCTTCCTGTTAAATCAAGAATAGAGTTTAAAATTCTCCTTCTAACGTATAAAGCCCTTAATAATCAAGCTCCATCATATATCAGAGCTCTGATTACCCCGTATGTTCCTAACAGAGCACTTCGCTCTCAGACTGCAGGTCTGCTGGTGGTTCCTAGAGTCTCTAAAAGTAGAATGGGACGCAGATCCTTTAGCTATCAGGCTCCTCTCCTGTGGAACCAACTCCCAGTTTTGGTCCGTGAGGCAGACACCCCGTCTACTTTTTTTGGGGGAGGGGGGGGGGGGGATTTTTCACAGCTCTAGTGGCTCACTTTTTAACACAGTAGGTTGACAGGAAGGGGGTGGTAGAGGGGGAGAGACATGCGGCAAAGGACCGCGGGTCGGAGCCGAACCCGGGTCGACCGCGTCGAGGACTAAGGCCTCTGTACATGGGTCGTGCTACCCGCTGTGCCACCAGCGCGCCCCAACCCCGTCTACTTTTAAGACTAGGCTTGAAACTTTCCTTTCTGACAAAGCTTGTTGGTCGAGGCAGATGAGCGTTCACACTGAGCCTGGTTCTGGTTCTGCTGGAGGTTCCCCTCCCTGTTAAAGGGGAGTTTTCCTCTCCACTGTCGCTTCATGCATGCTCAGTATGAGGGATTGCTGCAAAGCCATCAACAATGCAGACGACTGTCCACTGTGGCTCTACGCTCTTTCAGGAGTGAATGCTGCTTGGAGAGACTTGATGCAACCTGCTGGCTTTCCTTAGACCAGTAGTTTTAGATCTTTCAGATGTTTTCCTGGCTCCACACACCTGACTTGAATAAACGGGTGATGAACAGGCCTCTGCAGCCCTTAATGGCAGCTGGGTGAGTCATGCAATCATTTGATTCAGGTGTGCTGGAGCAGAAACATATAAAGCCTGCAGGCCAATGGGTCCAGAAACAGTTTGGTAGTGATCTGAGGAAGCTCCGGCATGATAGAGCACCAAGTCACAAGCTTAAAGGGGGAAATGCGGCTCAAAGATCAGAACTTGGAACTGTAGGAAGGAAAACATCCAGATCTGAACCCGTCTGAGAACCTGTGGTCATTTCCAGGCAGGTGGAGAAACAGAAGCCAACAGAATCAGGAAGAGGAAGGAAAATGATTTTTGGGTTTTAACATCTGACCTGTTTGTAATTTAATCTGAGTCTAACGGCAGCAGTTCTGGTTCTGTCCTCAGAGGTTCTCTAGAGACTATTAGAGAACAACCAGAATCACAGAGACCAAGCAAACCAGCTGGCAGGTCAGGAACAAAGTTCTGCTTTGGGATGGTTTAAAGCAGAAGTCCTCAAGGTCCAGAGTCCTGCAGCCTTTGGACGCATTTCTGCTTCAACACATCTGAGTTAAACAATCAGGTGATCAGCAGGACTCTGGAGAACCTGACTGCAGGTCATTCAGCCATTTGGTTCATGCGTGGTGGACCAGGGAACCCTGGTTTAGATCAAAGCTGATTCATGGGCGGGAATGGCCTAGTCAAAGTACAGGCCTGAATGCATCTGAGAATACACAAAGACATGAAAACTGATGGTCTCCATTTAATCTGAGGTTCAATCTGAGGTAACCAAGGTTCTCTTGTTTTTGGACCTGCGCCATTCCTGAGGTGTGAAGCAACATTTCCACTGAATCAAAGTTTATTTTGGAGAATCAGGCTGCCGGGGGCCATTTCCCAGCGTCTAAAAAGGTGCAACGCTGGAGGTTGTGTGGGGGGTTACAGGTGAGACGCTCGGTTCCAGGAGCTGCTTAAGGTTCTCTGAGAGCGGCAGCAGCGCCTGCAGCAAAACGCTGAGGTTACATTATCCTGCTGCTACTGCAGGAACTCCATCTGTCCCTCAGAAACCGGTCCGACCAGCCGTCCTGTACCTGACTTTGTGGTCAACGACGACAACCTGATTGGTCGTAACATTGTCAACACCTGCTTTATATATCAAACAGTCGTTAAACCTACGGGTCCAAACCCTGGGGAGGTGACTACATACGTGTGGCTCATGACATCCTCATCAGTATCAAACCTTAAAAATAAATCTGTATTTATTCATGGCACATTCATCAGTTATCAGTGTCATTATCATTTTATGTAACAGGTGTTAAAATCTTCATATAAAGTTGTGTGGAAGGAAAAAGTGTGATGAAAAAAGCAGCCTTTAGAGGAACTTTGAGAACAATTCACCACCAGAAGTGGACTGAAGCTAGATCAGCGTCTCTAGAGTCAGTAGGCAGGGATGGATTCAATGAGGAGAAACAGAATCGCACTGTTGCTCAATGGTCCAAAGTCCTATTTTCAGACAAAAGTAAAGTTTTCACTTCATTTGGAGATTCAGTTCAATTCAATTTTATTTCTATAGCACCAATTCCCATCATATCATCTCAAGGCTCTTTCCAAAGTCAGCTTCCATCAGATCCTCCAGGTTGGTGAGAAAGTTTCCTCTCTAAGGAAAGCCAGCAGGTTGCATCAAGTCTCTCCAAGCAGCATTCACTCCTCCTGAAAGAGCGTAGAGCCACAGTGGACAGTCGTCTGCATTGTTGATGGCTTTGCAGCAATCCCTCATACTGAGCATGCATGAAGCGACAGTGGAGAGGAAAATTCCCTTTTAACAGGGAGGAGAACCTCCAGCAGAACCAGAACCAGGCTCAGTGTGAACGCTCATCTGCCTCCACCCACTGGGGCTTAGAGAAGACAGAGCAGAGACACAGAAAGCTCAGAAGCTCACATTGACCCAGGAGTACTTTCTATGGTAGAGAAGACAGAGCAGAGACACAGAAAGCTCAGAAGCTCACATTGATCCAGGAGTACTTTCTATGCTAGATGGTAATAGAGGATGATCTGCCTCCCCTGATGATGTCACAGCTAACAGAACGCCAGACCAGGTGTACCTTCTATGAAGAGAAAAATGACAGAGAACTAAAAGTTAAAAGCTTAAATAACAACAAACAATGCAGATTGGAGAGCAGTAGGAGAACTCAGTAGAGAGAGAGAAATAGACCCTGATGTCCTCCAGCAGCCTAAGCCTATAGCAGCATAACTATAGAGGTAGCTCAGGGTAACTGTCAGGTTTAAACACCTAGAACATTCATTAAACAACACAAGGGAAGAAAGACAACAGATGTTAGTTTCTTTTAAAAACTTGCAAGGAGAACAGCAGAGAGATGCGTTCAGTTACGTTTCTCCAACTGTTCTCAAACACACAGTCTTCTTACGCCTTCTATTTTCACAGGGAGGCCTCTAGTTAACAGAACACATTGCAGGGCTTAAGGAAGGGGCCTTTGACATCATAAACTAGCAGTTCGGTTATGCAGAAAAACATTAACGGTTAATCATTCAGTTCTCAGGAAAAGGAGTAACCACAGATGGCTGGGTGTAAGCCACAGATAGTGCTGCAACAAGAACATTCATCGTGAGACTTGTCTCTGCACAAAGCCTTACTCTGTAACATAGGAGAGATATATCAGTCATCTGAAAAACACTTTAATATCTGAATATTCTCAAACCTTTCTAATAGTAATGAGTAAATACGTGATAAATGCAATGAACATGGTAAAAAAAAAAAAAACATATAGAGAATAGTAAAAATAATTTTAACAGTAACCTAAGCCACTCTAACTAGAAGTTTTGTTAAAAAATGAAAGTAGTGTTGAAACCAAAACTGGGAGTTGGTTCCACAGAAGAAGAGCCTGATAGCTAATGCCGGGCGTACAGTGTACGATATTTTCAGTCGTGGTACTCATATGCAGCTCAGATGAAACCCCAGTGTTTAAAAGTTCACCGCTCACCATCTCTGTTCTTACTGTGCGACCCGACGCTCTGATGTGACCTGACTGCTCACACCGTACGTTCAAAATCCACACGTCGGACTCAGCCCCGGAGAGAGATGGCGCTACTCGGACTCGTCTACCTGGAAGCCAAATGTCAACAGTAGAAGAAGAAAAAGGCGGAAGTGTTGAAGCTCTCTGTTAAATATGAGGTTCACTAGAACAAAACGCGCTGCCTTGGTAATTCTACGAGTTGCTCCTCCGTAGTTTGACTCCATGTCACACGTACCGCCGCCATGCTTCTGTCCGCTCCCATGTTTTCGTTTGAGAAGAGAAGAAGAATCTACTTGTTGAAGAGTCTACTTGATCCCCACTGCATGCACTCTGGATCCCTGAGCAAGACCCTTTACCCAAGATTGCTCCCCGGGCGCCGCACATGGCAGCCCACTGCTCCCCAAGGGGATGGGGGATTTCTCCATTGTGAGATCAATAAAGTTCAATTATTATTATTATTATTATTATTGTTTGCGCGTGCGCAGTGCGCGAGGTCGGGGGAAATCTGCTCGTAGACGGTCGTAACTCTGCTTTAACAGCAGGAGGCGCTCACGATCACCTCACCAGGGCCGACTGAATTTTAAACGTGTTTGATTTTCAACTGACCGTCCGATTCCTGGGGAGGTGGTCGTGAGAGGCGAATCGCCCCTCGTTACCCCCTGTATGCTACATGATGCAGTACGCGCGATCAAGCTGAAACTCGGCCCGATCCAGAAAATTCTCGCACGACTGAAGAATCGGCCTGAAAAGGGCAAAAACTCACAGTGTACGCCCAGCTTAAAGGATCTGCCTCCCATTCTACTTTTAGAGACTCTAGGAACCACCAGCAGACCTGCAGTCTGAGAGCGAAGTGCTCTGTTAGGAACATACGGGGTAATCAGAGCTCTGATATATGATGGAGCTTGATTATTAAGGGCTTTATACGTTAGAAGGAGAATTTTAAATTCTATTCTTGATTTAACAGGAAGCCAGTGAAGGGAAGCTAAAATAGGAGAAATATGATCCCTCTGGTTGATTTTCATCAGAACTCTTGCTGCAGCATTTTGGATCAGCTGAAGACTTTGAACTGCATTTTGTGGACTTCCTGATAGTAAAGAATTACAATAGTCCAGCCTTGAAGTAACAAATGCATGGACTAGTTTTTCAGCATCACTCCTGGACAGAATGTTTCTAATTTTGGCGATATTCCGGAGGTGAAAAAAGGAAACTCTGGAAACCTGTTTAATATGGGATTTAAATGACATGTCTTGGTCAAAAATAACACCAAGATTTTTAACTTTATTACCAGAGGCCAAGTTAATGCCATCCAGATTAAGTGATTGATTAAGTTTATTTTTTGAAGAATCTGGCCCAGAGATTACAACTTCTGTCTTGTCAGAATTTAAATGCAGGAAATTTAAAGTCATCCAGCTTTTGATGTCATCAAGACATGACTGCTGTCGAAGTAACTGATTGGATTCATCAGGATTTATGGATAAATATAGCTGAGTGTCATCAGCATAACAGTGGAAATTAATTCCATGCTGTCTGATAATTCCTGATAGTAAAGAATTACAATAGTCCAGCCTTGAAGTAACAAATGCATGGACAGATTAGAGCTGTAGGCAGCAGCAGAACCACCTGAACAACCAAGCAACTCGCTTAAGGCGGGAACAAAACCAAAACAGAACTCAAAATGTTCTGAGTGCAGAACAGACGCTGCAGAGGCCTCCAGCCTCTCATGAGTCTGACCCACTTCACCCAGTTTGACCGTAGCTCAGGATCACTGGGAAACTTAAACAGCTTAAAGGCATCCTTATGTGTTATGTGCTGACAGGGCAGAGAACTGGGTTTTCAAGCCAGATGCAATGTTTGCGTTTAAAAGGTTAATGTATAAATAAAGCCTGACGATGGCAGAAGGCTGACTGCTCCAGGTAGAGGGACACCGGCGACACTGGGTGTATGTAGGCGCTTCTATGGCGACACTAGTTTGTGGTCGAGGTGAAGTCCAGGTCAGGAGCCAGAAAGAGGAAAGGCAATGAGGGGTTCAACAAGGGCACGACGAGGAAATCCTCACACTCCCTGAGTGTGACCCAGTATATGACGGTAGGTGAACAGCTGTATGTTGTTGACTAATCGTAAAACTTTCCTTTGTGACAAAGCTTCTAGTCAGAGTGTCTCATGTTACCCTGAGCTACCTCTATAGTTATGCTGCTATAGGCTTAGGCTGCTGGAGGACATCAGGGTCTATTTCTCTCACTCTGCTGAGTTCTCCTACTGCTCTCCAATCTGCATTGTTTGTTATTTCAGCTTTTAACCTTTTGTTCTCTGTCATTTTTCTCTTCATAGAAGGTACACCTGGTCTGGCGTTCTGTTAGCTGTGACATCATCAGGGGAGGCCGATCATCCACTATTACCATCTACCATAGAAAGTACTCCTGGGTCAATGTGAGCTTCTGTGCTTTCTGTGTCTCTGCTCTGTCTTCTCTAACATAGAAAGTACTCCTGGGTCAATGTGAGCTTCTGAGCTTTCTGTGTCTCTGCTCTGTCTTCTCTAAGCCCCAGTGGGTGGAGGAATGAGCGTTCACACTGAGCCTGGTTCTGGTTCTGCTGGAGGTTCTCCTCCCTGTTAAAGGGGAGTTTTCCTCTCCACTGTCGCTTCATGCATGCTCAGTATGAGGGATTGCTGCAAAGCCATCAACAATGCAGACGACTGTCCACTGTGGCTCTACGCTCTTTCAGGAGGAGTGAATGCTGCTTGGAGAGACTTGATGCAACCTGCTGGGTTTCCTTAGAGAGGAAACTTTCTCACCAACCTGGAGGATCTGATGGAGTCTGACTTTAGAAAGAGACTCGAGATGATGTGATGTTAATTGGAGCTATAGAAATAAGATAAAATTGAATTGAAAATGTTGTCACCTTAACGAGCTGCCAGAGGATCACAGGTGAATAATGTTAATTAACGAGGAGACGGGGGTGACAGACAGCCTGATCATAACATAACGAGCTGAATAAAGATCCTGCACTGAACACGGAGGTAAATTCGTAGCGTACAACCGAGAAAACCTCCAGCCTCAGTCTGCCGGGAAGTTGCTGCTGTCGGTTGTTCTGCTGCTGACGTCACATCCGCCTCCTCCCCAGCCGCTATGCACCGCTGCAGTCCTCATATTTACCCGAATGGCCGCAGATTTCTGATTAAAACAACGCTATGGAGGCACTGGTAGACTTTAAGCGGATCATCGGGGTAAATGTTCTGTCGGCAGAAAAGGTTGACAGCGTGTCATCGGCCCTTTAAGGCTTTTAACTGTATCTACAGGATTTGATCCGCTCGTTGTTTCTGAGGGTTTAAGGTGGGTCTGATTCTGGCGTCAGTACAACGCTTCCAGCTGTTGCTTCTGAAGCGATGCGTAAACAAAGGTTGATTGAGGTGGTTATGTAACCACAGCAGGTCTTGCTGTTATTCTTGTCTTCAAATAGCTCTTTGTTTGGATGTTCTCCTTCCTGCTCCTAAATCCCCCCAGAGATAAAGTGAGTGCTTCAGTTGGTTCTGGTTTCTGTGAGAGCCGGCCTGCCGCTGGCAGGGTTCTGATCCGACACATTAAAAGGTGAAGACATGACTGACAGACATTAATCTGCTGCCTGAAGCCTTCGTTCTGAATGCTGGCATTCATTCCCTGCTGCATATTTCTCTGCATGCGTGTGAGCAGCTCTCGGCTTTATTGCATCAAATCTGAGCTCCAATAGCTGCAGGTCCAAATGCTCTAATCTGCTGCTTCAAACTGATAATTAAAGCTCAAACCGGGTCTAATTAGACTGTCAGAATCCCAGCACTAAAGGTTTGCCAAAGCAAACCTTAATTGCTGCTTTAAAGCTGATTTTGATGCATTTTGTCAGAACCAAAAGGAATTTCTGTAAAAAATCTTCACAGAAAGCAGCAGATCAACAGAAGGAGTAAAAATCAGCTGCATTTCTGCAGAACTTCTGGTGTAGAGATTTATTTACCACTTCAGGCCAAAACACCAGACAGACTGCAGCAGGGTTCTGAGCACAAGGCCCGGTTGTGAGCGCTAGGAGCCCTGACTCATTTAAGACCAGCCGGTCCGAGGTGAAATCCAAGCAGAACCGATCCATCCATCCGCCTCCTGCAGCCTTCCCCTCCCAGGTTCTGAAGGGGAGATGGTTCAGTCCATGAGAGCGAGTCCCTGGACGGGCTGCCAGTCCAACACAGACCACCCAGAACTCCCGCTCTGATACCTAAAACCATTTAGAACCTCAGCTTAACCCAACATGCAGGTTTTTAGTCTCGGACAACGTGCAAACGCCACAGAAAAACCTCTAAAGGACCCAACCGGACCTCCCTGCCACTGAAAAACCCCAACATGTGTATAATGAGCTCAAAGGCAGCTCCTCAGGTCCTAAACCACCTCAAGGTCCAAAGACACCAGACCTGGTCAATCACAGAGTCCAGAACAGGCTGAAGACCTCAGCGCAGCAGAACCACCCCACTCGCGTTAATCACGCGGTTCCTTCAACAAATAAAAACTGAGCGGCTCCAGGCTGATTTCAGACCCTCTCTGCTGCAGCTGCTTTCAGGAACCCAGTGACCCAGACCGTGGGGTCCTCAGAACACTGAACTCTGACCCGAGTCCAGTCCTGGGGACCTTCCTCCTGCAGCTTTAGACAGGGTTCCCACGGGTCCTTGAAATCCTTGAAAGTTTGTGAATCTGAAAAAAATTAATTCAAGGCCCTTAAAGGTTCTTGAGAACAGCCAAAAAAACACCTTGTTCTTGAAAGTCCTCGAATTTTTTTGTGGGGTTGAAAGTTCACACGGATGACGACTCGTGTGTCATTATTTTACTACAACACGATCTTTTAAAATTATGTTGATTCCGCAGACTTTTAATTTGCAAAAGTACGTTCGCTCTTCTTCGTTAGTTGCTAGGCTACGGTTTAGGCCTACGTGCGTCCAATAGGTTACATTCACGCAGTATTGCCAACTCAGCGACTTTGTCGCTATATTTAGCAACTTTTCAGAGTCAAAGTCAAAAACTAGCTTAATCAAAGATGAAAGTAAGTGAAACAAATTGATATAATTCTGAACATCTCAATGCTGCACTTTTTTCCATAAATTCCATGAAACGGTAGGCTAATGTACATCTTATATGTAATGTAGTATGGCATAGCCATGTACTGTGGATATAAATGTAGGCTATGAATATGATCAATATCAATGTAGGCTATAAATTAAGTCCACTTTCTTGCATTGCTTCTGACCCAACAACTTCTATGCCGTTTAGTCTTTTATTGAATTTGCATTGTATTAAAACATGATAACCTATTCAGCGGTCACAGTAGGTAAATGCCGCCACGTGTGGTCCTTGAATTTGATGTTCACCAAGGTGTAGGAACCCTGTTTAGATACATCCCTGCTCCAACTCTCCTGATCTCCTTCTCAGCCGTCATTCAGCTCCACAGACGCCTGCTGGCCTGACCTCCGTTAGAACCGGGCGTGTCAGAGAAGGGACAAAGTTCTGCAGGACCGGACCTGGACCCCCTGGTTGAGGTTAAGGCTGAGGCAGTTTTTGAAGGAGAACCAACCGTGCCGTCAAAAATGATGGCCGCATTTCTCTTCTTGGAGGTAATTCATGATGGTTCTGATGGTTCTGATGGGTTTTGTTCTGTCTTGTTTCACGTTTTTAATTCAATTCAATTGAATTTTATTTATATAGCGCCAATTCATGAAACATGTTATCTCAAGGCACTTTACAAAGTCAAATCAATCAGATTATACGGATTGGTCAAAAATGTCCTATATAAGGAAACCAGTTGATTGCATCAAAGTCCCGACAAGCAGCATTCACTCCTGGGGAACCGTAGAGCCACATGGAGAGTCATCTGCATTGTACATGGCTTTGCTGCAATCCCTCATACTGAGCAAGCATGAAGCGACAGTGGGAAGAAAAACTCCCCATTAACGGGAAGGAAAACCTCCGGCAGAACCGGGCTCAGTATGAACGGTCATCTGCCTCGACCGACTGGGGGTTACAGAAGACAGAGCAGAGACACAACAAGAGAAACAAAAAAGCACAGAAGCACACATTGATCTAGTAATCTGTTCTACATTAGATGGTAGTAGCGGGTGAGCCGTCTTCTCTGGATGATGTCACAGTTAACAGAACGCCAGACCAGGTGTACCTACTATGAAGAGAAAAGAGAGAACTGTTTTCATTCAACCAAAGCGCAGCTAGGGACGTCCATCCATCGTCTAATCAGCCCGTCCCTGCTGGGGGGTTGGGGGGGGGGGGGGCTGGGGTCATCACAAGGCAAAGCAGACACCAGCAGAGACTCATGCACCAAATGACCCAACAGAACCCGTTTTGGACCGTTGGAGGAAGCTGGAGGACGCAGAGAGAAGCCATGCAGGCACAGGGAGAACATGCAGACTGCAAACAGAGAGGCAGTGGAGGGGATTGGAACCCGGGACTGCTGCTGCGAGGACACAGCTCCACGGACCACGCTGGGTTCTAGCCTGAGACTGGAGAGAGGTCTCAGCAGGGATTGGACTCTAGTCTAGAATCTAGTCCACCAGAACAAGGTGGTCTTTGTCCAGATTGGGCTGAAACTGGTTTGGTTCTAGAGTGGAAATAATCTGAGATCCCTCAGAGCTGAAGACCAATCCCAGGAACCCGGGTCGGTTTGATCTGCAGAACCGGGATTCAGAACCGAGTAAAAAGGTAATTCAACCCAATCCAGGTTTCACAGGATCTGGTTCTTTGAGGACCTTCTGTGTTGGACCGGCGCCGCCCGTAATTTCGTGCAGAATTCCCCAGGAACTCCCCTGAGTTCTGTTCCTGAACCGCCGACGGTAAAAGTTCTGCTCAGGTGTCGCCTGAGAGCTCCAACGGTTCCACACCCTGAAGGCCTGGACTCAACCAACAAATGCAAAATGTAGTAAACTTGAAGTAGTTAAGTTTTATGACTGTGAATATAGATGCTTAAAATGATGCCAGATGACACATTATGTCTGTTTCAGAAATATTTATGGTCTGAGAGGAGAAAACGTGTTGGTCAGAACAATATTTCTGTTAAAGGGGCGAGGTTCTGGGTCGGTCTCGCTAAAGACCTTAAAAGAGTAATTATTACAATTACTATTATTACTATTTAAAAAAAGTTAAATTTCTGTCTTTATTACCTCATAATAATAGTGAAGTTTGACAGTTTTAGTGTCGTGTGAAAAGAAAAAGGAAAGGAAGGAAAAATCTTAATAATAAAAGTATAAAAATATAAAAATAATACGCTGTGGCTTCAGAACCGTTTCAGTTACCTTGGTTTCTAAATGTTAATGTTCACCAAATAAAACCAAATAAATCCATAAATAATAAAAATGTTTCCTGATAACCCACGGCTGGAGTTAGAAAACCCGATCCTCCCAGAACCTGATGTCTGAGCAGGTTCTGGTCCAGGTCTGGGAACAACAGACCAGAACCTGCAGGTGTCTCCAGAGGAGGAATGGAATCTGGTTGGAGACCACATGGAAGCTCCTCTAGGCTCACAGAGGAGCCGAGGATGCTGGAAAGGTTCTGGAAAGGTTCTGGAACCACTGGATTGGGAACGTCTTCTACGGAACGGATAGGAGAGAAGACCCAGGAAGGCTGAGGAGCATCTCACTGAGGAACCGGATGTTCTGAAGCCTGAAAGGTTTCCTGAAAGCTTTAACAATAAAAGGTTAATGTGGAGTTCTTTCAGTTCTGAATGGGTTCTGATTGGACCTGCTGTGGTCGTTGGATCAGAACAGCTCTCACAGTAAACCTTCCAGCTGATCAGAGTCGGACCATTTCTGCGGATGGGAACAAGAATTAGTTGTCAGTCGGTACCGGCACAGTTGTTCCTGCTGAGGTGTTACTGACAGGCGGGCGGGTCGGATCAGAACCTTTTGCTGCTGAGAGATGGTTCTTTAATCCTGTTATAGAGACCGTGGGAGGCCTGTGTGGACAGGAGACCTGACTCCTCCCAAAGCTCTGCAACCTGAGGTGGAAACGTGACAGAACACGCAGGTCCGCCTCAGCCCGGCTGTTGGCCACGGGGCTGCCGGGTTCAGTGCCTGGCCAAAGGGCACAGAGGCAGAGCGGCTGGGAAGAACCCCCAGCTCTCAGACCTGTCTGCTTCAATCTGAGTTATAATCAGTCTGCCAGGTTCTGGTTCTGGTCTGAGTTCTGTCCTTGTCTACTGAGGGAGGAGGTTCAGAGAGAGGAGTGTAAACCGAGTGAATCGGATCAGGTTGTCGGATCTGAACGCCGCAGCGATGAGATCACCTCAGAACTTCGATGAGAGTGCGCCCCCGGCGCTGCCTCTCTGCAGATTTATGAGCCGTTTGCAGAGTTGGAAAGTTGACAGTGGTCCCGGGGCTGGGGAGGGGTCCGATTAATGGCACCGACGACGTGAAGCTGCCGAGAGGTCGCGGTTCTGCTGCAGGCAGAACCGGGCCGGTTCTGCATGAACCGACGGGTCCAACAGAGGAGCAGGAACACCATCAGGAAACATTTTTGATGCTAAAAGCGTCCTGGATGTGGGAATGTGTTTCAGACAGAGGAGCAGCAGGAACATCCTCTCTCTCTAAACTGCTTGGCTTCCTGACTTTGACTAGGCCAGGGCTTTTCAAAGTCATTGAATGTGAGCCTCCCCTTGGAATTGGTAAAGATAACCAGCCCCCCCCTCCAAACACAAACCTACCCCACACAGGTCCCTGCAGTAAATGCATCTTTCTTTAGTGTTCCTGGAATGCTGTGTTTCAAAAACAACTGATAGGCCAACACGTTTTTTTTATTGTATTTCTTTTGACAAAGTACATTCATAAAAAAGGCCTATTCATAAAATATCCTTCCAAATATTTCCATCTTACATGCTACTTTTACTGAAACATCACAGACAGAGGGCCTAGTTTTAAAATTGAACTGTCATTAAAGCAAATTCATAAACGATTGTTTTCAACAGCAGACAAACTGAACTAGACAGATGCCAATGTCAAACTGAACTCATGTCAACAGGAGACGTCAACTGAAATAATAATAAAAAAGATGACCTGAATTTAACAGACGTCAACACTTTCCATATTCCAATCTGCTTTTTAGGCTAATTATACATTATTTAGACCTAGTGCTATTTTAACAAACAAGCATTTTATTAGTTTTTATCTCTTATCTGATGTATTTCTGATGTTTGGCACTTTTTTTTCCTTCGTGTTAAAGTGCTCTTTAAATAATGATGACATTCATGATGATTATGATCAGAATAAACTTTTGCATCACCTCCCAGAAGCTGGAAAGAAAAGAGACTTTTTTCACACCTCACTTAGTAACTCTAATATTTTAGTCTAAATACTTTAGCCTAAATATTTTAGGCTAAAATATTACACTTTTTATTAGTTTTTCTTCAATCCCTCGGTGATGTTTAGTAATTTCTGCCAAAGGCTGCAGCATTTTGATTTAATTCATCTGAATGCAGTATTTGCAAGCCATACTCTGATTGGATGGGGAAAAAAAAGTCTTTGATTGGCTGAAACAGCCGAGATAGCGCACAGCTGGTGTTGAGCGTGGAATGAGCAGGTGCGCGCGAGCAAAGTAGCGCGTGAGCAGAGATGGAACTCAGCGTGAGGACAGTGGGTTGAGAAGAGTTTTCCAGAGTTGAGCACGCGCCAGACAGGTTTTGGACGTTGATAGTTGTCTCACCGTGCGCTTAGATTGGTTCCTGCGCGCTCAAACAGAAGGCACAAATATCACAGAGTTGAGCGGCAGGGCTGTCTTCTTCTGTCTTCTTCTCTGTCTTCTCGCGCCTCCCCTGTGACTCTTTGGCGCCCACCAGGGGAGGCGCGCCTCACCTATTGAAAACCCCTGGACTAGGCCATTCCAGAAGCCTCACGTTACCATACCATACCAACTTCATTTATGAAGCACTTTATACACCGACAGGACCAAAGTGCTGTACACAATCATATAATACAATGCAATTATAAAATAGAAAGGAGCAAATATAAACTACATGTTAATATACAGACACAATAAAACAAGGTGAAACCTCTCAGATTGTGCCAAAAGCCAAAGAAAAAAGAAGGGACTTAAAAACAGCGAGTGAAGAGGCCTGTCTTATGCTCAAAGGAAAATCATTGCATAGCTTGGGAGCTGCTACAGAAAAAGCACAATCCCCTCTGAGGTTGCACTTCGTCTTTGGGAACCTCAGAAGCAACTGATCAGCTGACCTGAGGGAACGGGAGGGGGTGTAAGAATGTAACAGCTCAGACAGATAGGGAGGTGCAAGGCCATTAAAAGCTTGAAAAATAAACGAAAGGATTTTAAAATCAATCCTAAAATGTACTGGCGACCAGTGTAAAGAAACTAAAACAGGGGAAATGTGGTCAAATTTCCGTGTACCTGTTAAAAGACGTGCAGCAGCATTTTGTACCCTCTGAAGCTGGGAAATATATAAATCATGGACTCCTGTATAAAGTGCATTACGGTAATCCTGCTGTGAGGCCACAAATGCATGGATCACTGTTTCGAAGTGCCGTCTAGAAAGAACAGCTTTTACTCTGGCTAGCTGCCTTAAGTGGAAAAAGCCGGGTTTTATAACGGCTCTGATGTGTTATCCGACTTTATTCAGTTCAGACTCCGTTTAGACGTAGAGTTGGGATCTGGCTGTTGGTTCGAGGTCATCCTCCTCACTCCTTCCACTTTGTGCAGTGCCAGAGATTTGACCCGCTTCAGGACCGGGTGTTGGCTCATGTGGTTGGTGCCATTTTTTTCTTCTCATTTGCATATATAAAATGAGATCAGCTTTTGGATCGGAGAGGGGTGCAGAACGAAGGCCTGAAGTTGTTCTAACGGGCGAGATGAGACCTGCCTGCTTGAACAGAGACACTGAGAGGAGCACTGAGCTCCTGCTCTGCTCCCACCGATTAGATGAGAACAACTGCGCCAGGTCTGCGTTCTTGGTTCTATATGGAACCAGACATTTAACTGGTTACACCTTCCTCTGTTAACCCATTACCGTCACCTTCATTGGTCTATTACAGTTAGAGTGGTTAGGTTATGTACAAAGTAATGACCTACTTGTAGAGTTACAGTCAGGCTTCAGAGCTCATCATAGCAGTGAAGCAGCTCTGGTGAAGGTCACTAATGATATTCTCATGGCCTCAGATAATGGACTTGTGTCTATACTTGTCCTGTTAGATCTCAGTGCTGCATTTGACACAGTTGAGCATACTGTTTTGCCAGAAAACTGTTTGAATATGATTATTATTATTTATTATAATTTTCTATTATAATTTTAATAATAGGTCATTCAAACTCAAATGGTAGCTATAACAAAATATGGTTCGAATGGTGGTGATACCAGGCTATAAGCTTGTAATGATTAATACCAATAATGCATTTATTAATTTTATGAGCTGTTATGAACTCATTTGTGCTGGAACAAGGTGATCTTATCGGTTTCTGACCGATGAGATTTATCCAGCAAGCTGATAACTCAAATTATAACTGCAATTAGAGTTTAATCCTTACTCCTTTATCACCAATCCAATGTAAATGTCTCTGTATTAATCTGAGATGTTAACTCAAATAGAGGTAACTCTGTATCCTGAAAGACCATGCAAACTCTGGATCGAAATAAACACAAACAATTACTATTCCACACGTTATTATTTATTGAACCAAAACAACTTCCTGTCACAGTAATTATTCAAATTCAATAACCTAGGAACTCTACTAACTACTAAACTAGACATGCAAAAGAAAAATATGTGAAAATAAAGTCAAAAATGGATTCAAATGAGAGGTAGCAAATCTTAGTTCAACTCACAGTTGGTTAAAACATCACATTTAAGACGTCGGCACTTGATGTAGCAGCATTGAAAGACAAAAACAGCTCTGAGAAGCTGGATGGGCGCTTCAATGTTCTTCAACAAGCTAGCTAACAGCTTAGCTATGCTGCACCTTTCCAAGATGGACGACTATGACGACACACACTACGACCCTGTGTGATGCGTGAGGAGGAGGTCTTAATGACGTCTTTAGCGCACAGCTAGTGTATAGGGCGAGCTTTGGGAAAGGGGCGGTCTTACTCCTTTTCACAAAGGATTCGAGGAAAGTGCGCGAATTGGAAAGTTACAGACAGATTGAACTGAGATAAGGGAAGGAAAGAAAAAAAGGGAAAAGAGTGGAGTTTGGCTCTCGACGGAGCCACTTATAAGAACCACAAACCAAACACAGCCAAAATCACTTACAAAATGCATGCACATACATCCGAAATATCCAGCAGTTAAAACAAACTCCGTCTTGGAGTAGTTAAGCATTAAACTAAATCCTAACAGTTTCTGCCCAGGCACAAAATGTATCACCTTATGGGTGACAAAGAGAAATAAAAGGGGAAAAGTCCCGTTTACTTGTGTTGTCTGACGGGGATGTCCCAGCTCCAAATCCGCGGGCGTCCTGGAGCGCTTTGGCGAACGGAGGTCCGTCAAACAGCAAGGAGGGGTGGGGGCTCTTCGGGTGTTTTATTTGGCCAAAACGGAGTGAAACAGCTGTACGTGCCTTCTCAGTCTGGCAGGGGGCCAAAAGAAGAAAGATTTCAGTGCGCCCAGCACTTATAAACCGTTCTCATAGCAACGTTATCTCGTTGTTGCCATTTTGGGCCATGTTGCATGATGGGAGTTGGTGGCCATTTTGACCATATTGCATCATGGGAAATGTGGTCTGTCACTTCCTGAAGTGGCGTAACAATACTGTAGGGATTAAGGGGAAAGCATTAGGCTGGTTTAAATCTTATCTGTTGGACAGATTCCAGTTTGTTCATGTTAATAATAAATCTTCTTCAAACTCTAGGGTCACCTGTGGAGTACCACAGGGTTCAGTCCTTGGACCAATTCTCTTTACTATATATATGCTTCCCATTGGCAAGATTATCAGACAGCATGGGATTAATTTCCACTGTTATGCTGATGACACTCAGCTATATTTATCCATAAATCTTTGGATGAGAGTCCTCAAAAAATAAACTTCTTAATCAATCACTTAATCTGGATGGCATTAACTTTTCGACCAAGACGTCATTTAAATCCCATATTAAGCAGGTTTCCAGAGTTTCCTTTTTTCACCTCAGGAATATCGCCAAAATTAGAAAATATTCTGTCCAGGGGTGATGCTGAAAAACTAGTCCGTACATTTGTTACTTCAAGGCTGGACTATTGTAATTCTTTACTATCAGGAAGTCCACAAAATGCAGTTCTAAGTCTTCAGCTGATCCAAAATGCTGCAGCAAGAGTTCTGATGAAAATCAACAAGCGGGATCATATTTCTCCAATTTTAGCTTCCCTTCATTGGCTTCCTGTTAATTTAAGAATAGAATTTAAAATTCTTCTTCTAACGTATAAAGCCCTTAATAATAATTAATAATCCCTTTTAACTTCTTTAATCCGGATATATTGTAAATTACGGCCCAATTTCTTCAATATCCGAGACCATGGTCTTGAACCGGAAAAGGGTAGAGTGCCTCCTCCGGGTTGGGGAGGATGTGCTGCCCCCTAGTGGAGGAGTTCAAGTATCTTGGGGTCTTGTTCACGAATGAGGGGAAGATGGAGCGGGAGATCGACAGGCGGATTGGTGCAGCGTCTGCTGTAAAGGGGGTCTCTACCGATCCGTTGTGGTGAAGTTATTTCTCCAATTTTAGCTTCCCTTCATTGGCTTCCTGTTAAATCAAGAATAGAATTTAAAATTCTCCTTCTAACGTATAAAGCCCTTAATAATCAAGCTCCATCATATATCAGAGCTCTGATTACCCCGTATGTTCCTAACAGAGCACTTCGCTCTCAGACTGCAGGTCTGCTGGTGGTTCCTAGAGTCTCTAAAAGTAGAATGGGAGGCAGATCCTTTAGCTATCAGGCTCCTCTCCTGTGGAACCAACTCCCAGTTTTGGTCCGTGAGGCAGACACCCCGTCTACTTTTAAGACTAATTTTAAAACTTACCTTTTTGACAAAAATTCTGTTAATTTTTCCTGCTCTACGAAATATGATCATTTATAATAAAAGAATTAGTCAGATTTTCTGTAGGAAATATATATGTAAATCCCTGTTGCTCCAAAATAAAACAGGGTTTTGCTCATTTGTTGTATTAAAAGATGGTCATCCAATTTGCAAATTATTTTGAATAATTTCATTTCACTCTTTAACAATAATAAACTTTACTGTTTCTGGTCTAGCAATATTATAACACTATTTGGGTCGGCTGTTTTTATTTCAATTTTAATAATTCAATTCAAAGCAGATTTTAATGCACCAAAGTCTGCATTTGAGTAATTAAATATCATTGGATAGATGTTACTATGAAATTAAAGTGAATGTCAAAAGAGTGTTTTTAAAAGATGAATACTTTGTGTTGTACTTATATAAAACTGATTCCATAAAAGCACAATAAATAAATAATAAAGTGAGGAAAGGGTGAAAACTGGTGAAACCTTTTCACATAAAATAATTTAAGACTTCCTCATCCGCTGTAGAGCCTGTTTAGTTTAATTTGTGCTTGGTCTGGGCTCCTTATACATTAAAGTGATGGAGGAGCTCAGACTTTGGTTCTGCTAAGGTCTGTGGTGTTGGTTCTGTTGTGTCCTCCTCCTGACAGCAGCTCACAGATTCTCTGGTTCTGCTGGTTCTGGCCGGTCCGCTGGTGCTGCCATGCTGATTAAATCAGGTACTGGAGCAGTTGGCAGAATGGGCCGGTACCAATTTGTGCTGGAAAATTAACATAGCATCTACACAAAGGTTTTCAGCAGATAAAGGATGGATTCTAAAATATTCAGATAAGCTGTGGCACTTTTACCTTCCACTTAACTTTCCATAAGAATGCCTGGATACGACACTCTGAACAATCAGTGACAGCCGATCTTCATCTCGATATTGTGGACCAGAACAGAACCACAGCAGAACATTTCTGTTTTAAAAGTCAAGGTCCGTCTGATTTATTGGAGCATATTTAATTTGTTAACTTCACTTTGTGACATGTTGCAGAAAACAAAACCTGAAGTTTTCACGTCAGAAAACAGATGTGGCGATTGGAAGAAGGTCCGACTCCAGCCGCTTCAGTCTAGATTGCGGGTCGGATGTGGATGCCAAGTTTAATGATGGGAGATGCTCACAAAAAAACAAGTTATTCAAAATCAGAATTACAGTAAAACTCTGGCTGAAAAGCTGCTTTTCACAGCTTCTCTGAACTTCTCCTAACCTTTTGAGCCCGTGATGAACCCGAAACCTCCAAAAACGAGACATTTCCTCAATATCCTGGATCCAAAGAGGAAACGCGATTCCTCAGTGAAACGGCGGCCGTCACAAGACTTAATAAATATACCTGCAAAAGCGCTAAAACTACCATCTGGGATGTTCAGGTGACATGAGGAGGAATTTCTCCTGGAGGTCAAAGAAATGGAAAGCATTTATGTTGAGACAAAGATCATTTACATCTAAAATGCTTTCCTAGGAGACAACAATGGAATAAACAGCTTTAAAGTGTTTTTCTGTGGACTCCATCTACATGTGGGGATTTTCTCCTACATCACTGAAGAGGTCCTGTCAGAGGTCCAGGTGAAGGATGGGTTCATCATGTTAGCACACGTTGAAGATGCAGGAATAAATAAAACTCAACAGTTTTAGCCTCTGAAAGTCATGTCTCTCAGAAAATGTATTTTTACCTGACTGTTGGTTCTGTTGGACTGAGTGGTTTCTGGTTCTGCTGATTAAACATTTAACTCTGGGGCCTCTGAGAAGAATGTTTTTATTTTAAGGGAATTAAAGGTTCATTTAGCAGCTTTTCTGTCTATTTTCTGCACAGAATGACAATAACAATAAAAGGAACATTTATTTTGCTGTTCAGTTATTGTTATTTTTAATCTGCTAATATAAATACGGCTCTGAAATGTCTTCCTTTTTTCTCTGTAAAAGTTAATTATTTTTATTTTATTCTAAAACCTAAACTGTTAAACAAAGTTGTGTTTTTTCAGAATAAAACCCACATGTAGACGTCTAACATGATGCTGCAGCTGCATGTTTGGAGCAGAAAACTCTGCGCACTGCTGCCCCCTGGTGGCCATGCCTGGAAATTTGAATCATTTCCATCGCCTCCTCTGGCTCCTTGAGGACCAGATTCCTTCCCTGTCACATCTTTCTGTGTTTGTTGCTAATAATTAAATTAAAAGGAACCTCCTGTTTAAAACTGAGCAGAATCCAAATCCTGACCCAGTTCTGACCCGCCCTGTGTTTGCCCTGGAATGAGGCGTTCAAGCGTTTTCCTCACATCTGCTCTGGGATCTGCCATCTAGTACTGGATCTTATTCCCATCTTACTGTTAGAACTTATTCAAGTTTAATGCTTTTCAGTTCAGAACCTGTGACCCATTGGATCAGGACACATTTGGTTGTGCATTCTTTAATTGGTGAAAAAAGGACCCAGAGTGGTTCTGAAACTGCTTGAATGAGCAGACTCGGTTTACTGCAGGTTAATGGTACTATGCTGTAAGTTCTGGTTCTAGGAACCTTTAAATGGTTTGGTTCTGTTGTCAAAACCTTCTCTTCTTTAGTTTATTGTATTAATTTGCTGCTCTGCCCACATCTGCAGATGTGAGGAACCACAGTAGAACTTCGCCATGTTGGTGCTTTTCTATTCGTCTTTCTTAGACCTGGGAACCTTTACCGGTCCTGATCTTTACTGTGTTCTGGTTCCGAGCTTCACGGACAGTTTCCAGGCTCAATCCTACGCAAGGAATCCGGACTTATTGAAGTTCTGTGAGAATAAATGAAGAGGAACACGTGGAGCTGTGGTGGACTCTCATTTTATTCGAACAGACGCTGATTGGCTGCATCACTTAGTCAAAGAGGAGGAGGTGGACGAGGAGGAGACCACCTTCCCATCGATGGTCTCCTCCACCACGGTCACCACTCGCCGGGTCGTGGAGGAGGAGGAGGAGGAGGAGCTGTGGATGAATCAGAGCACAGAGGAGCTGAGCCTTTGGACCACCTGTGGACCTCAGGGTAAATGTGAAAGGTGCGTGAGCCTCACCTGCCGCCTCCCTCTCCTTCCAGCAGCCGTCTGTACTCAGCGATCTCCATCTCCAGCTGGGTCTTCAGGTCCAGCAGCATCTGGTACTCCTGGGACTGCCGCTCGGTGTCTGCCCTCACCATCACCAGCTGCTCCTCCATGGACGACACCTGCAGACAGCACAGGTTAGACTTGAGCTCCTCCCACTTGGACCTTCTCACAGATCTAGAACAACAGAACCAAACGGGTCTCACCCGGTTCTGGAACCCAGACAGCAGCAAGCCGTATCTGCTCTGAGTATCAGCAAGGGTCGCCTCCAGAGATGCTTTCTGCACAGAAACCACAGAAGAACAAAGGTCATCCAAAACTAAAACATTAATTAAGCAACAGCATTAATCAGAGAAGTAGGAGGACCATGGTGGCTCTGGACGAGCTGCAGAGAGCCCCTACTCAGGTGGGATACCCTGTTGATAGGACAACTTTTAGTTGTACTCAGAAGATCTAATCTTCATGGAAGAAATGTGAGAAGAAAGCAAGAATAGTTCCTTTTAGCCACAAGCCCTTTCAGAGACACTGCAGGGATGTGGAAGAAGCTTCTCTGATCAGTTTCTTTGCTGTGAAACATGGTGGTGGCAGCATCATGCTCTGGGAAGACTCTTCTTCAGCAGCAACAGGAAAGCTGAGCTGCTGGGAAGATGGATGGAGCAAAAACAGGACCATCCTGGAGGACTGAGGTGGGGGTTCACCTTCCAGCAGGACAACCAGCCTGAACATGCAGCCTGAGGTATTATGGGATGGTTTAGAACAGAATCATGTGACTGAAAATGGCCTAGTCAAAGTCCAGACCCAAAAACCACCTGAGAATCTGTAAAAACCTGAGATCTTCATCCAGTCGAGATGTCTATAAAGAAGAATTCAGCCTGTAGACCAGGGGTGTCAAACTCATTTTGGTTTAGGGGCCGCATTCAGCTTAATCTGATCTCAAGAGGGCCACACGAGTAAACTCATTGCAAGATTAAATAAAACTAATAAATGTAGACTTGTTGTTGATTTTTATTAAATTAATTTCACTTTTACACAATATATTATGAATAACCTCAGCGTTTTTAAGAAAAGTATGTGCAATTTCAACAATACTTTTACAAGTTAAACATTTACTTGTGCATTATGCATAAGAACTGATCACAGTGATTATACAATGTTGAAAAACATTTATTCACATTTTTTGGAACTTAAAAACACTGTCCTGCATGACAAAATACATCAAACAGTTAAAAATTAAGAAATGATTTGAATTTTTCCACACCTGAAACTTAATCTGCTAATTAAAACACAGCGCCCCTCGTGGACAATATAGGAACTGCAGATTTTCAATTAAATGAAGTACATGTTTTTTTCAATAATTGTTTTATCATTCTCTTCCTTTTATCTTGTCCACTTGTGAAAGTCAAATCTGATGAGCTCTTTGTGGCATCTTATTGCCACATTGCCAGACAGGACACTGGGAGAAAAAATAATAATAATTTTTTATTTTTTTTTTTATAATGATAATGCATTTAGCCACAGGGCCGGACTAAATTGTTCGGCGGGCCGGATCCGGCCCACGGGCCGTATGTTTGACACCCCTGCTGTAGACGTTCAAAGCTGGTGAACATAAACCCCCAACAGACCTGCAGCCAGAGTAGGTCCTGCAAAGTTTGGACTTGATGGGCTGAATACTAATGCGTGCTTTTCATATTTTTACGTATAAATATATTTTCATCCATAATCTGGGGCCGATATGAGACCAGATGGGGAGAGTTAAGGGTGTGAATACATTTGTAAGGCTCTGTAGGTGTTTGTTTTCATTGTGGGTGTGTATCTCCTCACCATGCCCAGTGCGGTCTGCAGCTCCATCTCCAGAGACTGCTGCGTTCGTTTCACATCCGTCACTTCGCTCTTGGTCTCCTGCAGCGTCACCGTCTGGGCGACGACCTCTTTGTTCAGGGTCTCCTTCTGCATATATAGACACACACACACACACACACACATACGGATATACACACACACACACACACACACACACACACACATCCTTGTTTAATATCATAGTGGGGACCGTGCTAAACTCTAACATTTACGGGTCCATACGAAATACTTAGTCCTAAACCTAAATCCTAGCCCAGAAAAATAGAGAGAACATTTTTTTTTCAGTCCTCACTTTACTAGTAAAATGAGTAACACATGTGAGCAGTCTGAGGACAGGAAGTGCTGTCATGGCGGCTCACCTTGGTCTGGAACCAGGCCTCCAGCTCTTTTTTGCTCTTGGCGGCGACGGCCTCGTAGTGCTCCCTGATCTCCTCCATGACCACAGTGAGGTCCTGAGCCGGGGCGGCGTCCACCTCCACGTGGACCTGGCCGCTCATCTGGGTGCGTGTGGCAGTTAGCTCCTGCACAGACACACAGATCAGGCCCACATGATGTTAGGAGACCATGTGATCGTGATGTTGGAGCTAAATGTCTCCATGGCATCGGTCCTCGTGGTGCGTCCAGCTGTCTGTGGGACCTTCAGCAGCTTAGACACCAGAATCATCTTCAGCTGGAACCATCAGCTGCAGTGAGACTCATGCTGGACATTTTCTTGCAAAGCTCGTATTTCAGACATTTCATCTTCAGATGGAGGCTTCTGTGGGTCCTTCCTAAAGTCTCACCTCCTCATGGTTCTTCTTCAGGTAGATCAGCTCTTCTTTCAGACCCTCAATCTGCATCTCCAGGTCCGACTTGGACAGTGTCAGCTCGTCCAGGAGCCTCCTTAACCCGGCTATGTCAGCCTCCACCGACTGACGCATGGCCAGCTCGTTCTCGTACCTGCAGGAGGACCATGGAGGAAAAGTGAGATGTTTGATGTGGTAAACACCTCATCAGGTTCATGAAAATCTGATTTGGTTGATAAAAGATCTGCAGCCGAGCAGGACTCACTTGGTCCTGAAGTCTTCTGCAGCCAAGCGAGCGTTGTCAATGCTCAGGTGGACAGCGCCGTTCACTCGGAGAGCCTCCTGGATCTACAGACAGGAAGTTGGAAGTTACTCCTCTGGAGATTGAGAACACCTGAAGCAACAGGTGAGTTCTGATGTCGACAGGCTAAATCAGGGGTGTCCAAACTTTTTTTGCACATGGGCTGAAATCATCAAGTCAAAGGTACTCGAGGGGCTACAAAATGAATGAATGAATAAATAACCAAAAAATTATGTGAACTTGTTGTTTTTTACCTGCTCTACAAAACATGATGATTTTATTTAAACAAACGAGTCAGAAATTCAGCCAGAAAGGGATGTGTAAATCATTGTAGATCCGAAGTTAAGGGTTTAACTTCAAATTATTTTCACCTTGATTTAAAATAAATAAATAATTAAATAGATAAATACCCCGCCTCTCGCCCAGTGAGATCTAATGAATTAAAGCTTAATGAGAATGTAAGAGAGACTGAATCTGAAAGCTGATTCACAGATTAGACCCAGAAAATGTTGCATTTCTAAAACAAATACCTGCACAAGTCCGATTCTTTGGATGAGCCTGCATTAAACAGAGAGAGCTGGCTGAACTCTAACGAGCTGGCTGAGCCTAACGAGCTGGCTGGGCTTAACGAGCTGGCTGGGCCTAACAAGCTGGTTGGGCTTAACGAGGTGTTGCTGATGATTGACTGGAGAGAGCTGTCAACTGGAGCTATGGAAGGATCCTAAAGGTCCTTCAAGAAGCAAAATCTCCACAGAAGAAACTTCCTGCTGAACCCCAGTAAGAAACACTAGGCTTCACCAAAAGATGCATTAAAGCTTCAGGAGAGAGAACTCAGAGAAATTTGTCTGAGAATGGAAGCAGAACAAGAAATGCTTTGTTTTTTTCTTTTTAGCCAGAAATTTTAAATCTGCAGGAATTTGCATCTTCTAAAAGAAAAGTGTTGTTTTACTGAACCTCTCACAGTCTTCACAGCTGCTTCCTCACCTTCTCTGTGATCTCGCTGATGGAGGTGAAGGAGCCACTGTGGTCCCGGGTGGAGGGCCCCACCTTGCTCTCCACAAACCCCTTGATCTTCTGCTCCAGCTCAGCATTGGCCTTCTCCAGCTTGCGCACCTTCTCCAGGTAGGTGGCAAGGCGGTCGTTCAGGTTCTGCATGGTGAACTTCTCATTCCCCACCAAGCTGTCCTCCATTCCAGAGGAGCTGAAGCTCATCTGGGAGGAGAAGCCTCCTCCTCCACCACCACCACCCATGGAGGAGAAACCTCCACCACCACCCATGGAGGAGAAACCAAAACCTCCACCACCACCCATGGAGGAGAAACCTCCACCCAGGGAAGCGGCAGAGGAGATGCGGACCCCTGAGCCTCCAGCCCCTCCATACACGCTGCCAGCCCTCATGGACGAGAACCCTGCACCTCCTCCGTAGCCGATCATGGAGCCGCCGCCAGCCGAGGAGCGTGTAGAGCGGGAGATGAAGGTGGAGGTCATGATGGATGCTGCACTTCTGCTGTGGCTGGAGGCGACACAGAGAGGAGAGTGAGGAGCAGGGAAAGGGGGCCCCTTTTAAAGCTCCAGCAGGAGGCGAGGCTGCAGGAATTTGAGGCGCTGGGTGTGGAGGTGACCTTCAGCCAGACCTGTTCCAACAGAATCCCAAGCTGCAGGCTGTTCACTGAACCTGCAAATTAGACGCTGGAGCGTCTGCAAACGACAGCTTGCTGCTGAGGAATGTCAGAGTGTAGCCTGCAGGTCCAGGTGGCAGCTCAGAGATCTCTGTGTCAGAGAACCAGGATCAGCTTCTTCTCTCAGAGGTGTCCATCATCTCTGGAGAACCCAAGGCCAGGCGGCAACACATCCCACAGACATTTGGGCTGAAACAATCATCACTTTCCATTCAGATGCAGATCCTGGGGAGGTTTTCCCTGAAGGTCTCAGAGGAGTTAGAGGAGCCCCTGTTTGGAAGAAGGTCGTTAACATCAAAGTTTCACACAGAAGCAGTGGGAGGTCCATTCAGGGATGGACTTGAAGGTTCAGCGTTGTGCTGTCTGGTGTCTCTCACCCTCACCAGCACCTTAGGTTGGATCAGCATTCAGAGTTGGACCAGGATCTCCAGGATCATGGCTAGATGGGCATGCATGGGAAGGTTTGGGAATCTCTAGGTTGATCCCTGGATGTCAGATTCCTCCTTACCTGTCTTTCACATTCTGACCTTCTCTGCACGCAACATGAAGAACCTAGTGTGGTGAGATAATGAGGTCAGATCATGGAGATACGAGGTCCAGGAGGGAAACCCTGACATCTCTCCCCAGACTCCAGCTCCTCCTGGAAGATCCCAGCAAACTTCCGGGTCAGCAGGCATGTGGATGTTTCAGGCACAACATTATGACCGTTGGAGTAGACAACATCTCTTCATCCTGGCACCATTTTATCCTCAGAGCTGATATCAGAAGCAGGAAAAGTGGACATGGTGAGTATTTATCAAAGTTTGAACAAGTTTGAACCAAACAACTAGATGACTGGGTCAGAACCTCTGCAAACCTACAGCTCAGGTGAACCGGGGCCAACATGCATTGATGCACATTCAGAGTGAAGGTTGGACCATTTGGGCCGATCCACCAGACGAGTTACTGCAGCTCAAGAAGTTAATGCTGGTCCTGATAGAAAGGTGTCAGAATAGATAAAGCATCAAAAGTCTGTTGTGTTGACCCTGTTCCCCCCTGATAGGACCAACAAGCGGCGTGGAATCCCGTTCTTCTCTGACTGGGTTTGACATGCGGCACCTCTCCAGGAATTGTTGCAGAACCAAGAGTTTCCCTCACAAACTCTTTCAGCAGGACAATGCTCCCTGCCATGAAGCAGAAGTTACGACCAGGACCGATTTGAGGAGCACGGTGGCTTTGACTTGGCCTCCAGCTTCACCAGAGGATCTTTCTTCCTGTTAAAAGGGAGTTGTTCCTTTCCACTGTGGCCACATGCTTACTCAGGAGGAAGGATTGCTGTATAAGCAACATCTTGATTAGGGTTTTCTAGGGCTGGAGGGGACTATTCCAGGATAAACTGACTTCATTAGCTTTGACATTGTTCTATATTGGTTTTATATAAAAAAGTGAAGATATAAATGATGATCTGTTTCCTCTTTCACTCTGATAACATTCTCCCTCCTTCTTCACTGCAAAAGGGGAACAAAAAGGAAGTAAAATATTCTTAAAATGAGTGTATTTATCCTTGATTTGAGCAGGTAAATAATCTTCTCTGCCAATGAAATAAGATTTCTGTTCTTGAAATAAGAGCAACTCATCTCCAGCATCTAATTTCAAGTGCAGTATAGCTAATTATCTTATTTTAGGGGTAATAATACTCATTCCACTAGCAAATAAAATTATTTACCTGCTCAAATCAAGCTAAAATTCTCTAATTTTAAGAACATTTTACTTACTTTTTGTTCCCTTTTTGCAGCATTCGATCTTTGACTCGGATATCTCCTCTTGGTTGCTGCGTCCCAGCGGATCCACCCTGTTTTAAATTCCTCCTGCTTTGATCATCAGATGAACACGATCGGATTAACTCTTCTTGTTGGTGGACCTGACTCGAGCGGGAACCTTAAAACAAGTGTGTGGAACCAAAGTTCAGGGCAAAGAACACCAGAAACTAATTTGGAAATAAAATACAGAGAAATCAGGAAAAGGTTGAGAGTGAGCAGGTTTATTTTTTATTTTAGGGCAGCTCAGACCAATTTGTTGTCTCATATTCTCTAAAAAGCTCAACATGTCCTTTTATTTGTCTTTGGACCAAAGGTTCACAGAGAGCCAGATGGTCCATTGGGACGTCAGTAGCTCACCTGGAAGTGACTCCACCTGCGGCGTTCTGCTGTTTCCCATCATCTGTCGGTCAAACCCTCTGACTCTTCCCAGGGAATGAAACCCCACACCCAGTTAAACAAAGACAGACTCTTTATCGCTGGAGACATTCTCGCCCTCAACAGGACTGTAAACCTAACAAACCCAACCACAGACCCAGTTCTGCTCCCAGAAGCTGACCTTTACACCCCCACTCTGATGGTTTTCATTCCTGGCTGCCAGCTACGACACGCCGAGCCAGCACCCACCTGGATATCTCAGGATCATCTCACATCTATAGCTTCCCACTGTAGTCAGCACACCTGTCAGAGTGCTGATTAATTGGTCCTTAAAAGCAGGCAGGTGTACAGGACCGTCCCCGCAGGGGGCTCTGCTTGAAACTGTAATAATACCCCCAGAAAGACGTCTTCAGGTCGGTAATCCAGTAATTCATCACCCCGGTGATGCTTATTATGGGACTTTTATGGCCTCGGTGGGAGTTTCAACATGACTGTACAAACGACGCGCTACAGTTACAGTTTGTGGAGATTTTTGTGTTTTGCTCCCTGGATGGTTTAGTTTAGCTCTGGAGACCTGGGTCCATAGATTAATCCATTAACTTAATTCAGTTCAATTTTATTTATATAACGCCAATTCACAACAAACGTCAGCTCAAGGCTCTTTCCAAAGTCAAATTCCATAAAATCCTCCAGGCAGATTGATCAAAAAGCTTCCTCTCTAAGGAAACCCAGCAGATTGCATCAAGTCTTGACAAGCATCAATCAATCAATCAATCAATCAATCAATCAATCAATCAATCAATCAATCAATCAATCAATCAATCAATCAATCAATCAATCAAATCTTTTTTTATACACCCAAGGTGACCTAAGCAGGATGTGGGACCAGCTGCTGGTTGAAGGGAGCGTCTACCCAAGCATTAGGACAGTTGCAGAAGGAATATAAACACATCCTGGTGCAGAAAGGTAAGTAAGGTTTAATTTTGCAAATTAACCACAAACTATGAAAGCTAGACTGGACTACTACAATCCCAGGCAGACAGGACGCCGCCTCCTTTCCCGTCTCCTGGGATGGGTTGACTGCTAGAAACGACGCAGGAGAGCCAGAATGTCAGAAAAGGTCGGTGGTGGCGGGCTCCAGGGTCCGTCATCTGACTCCCACCTGAAAATAGACCTGTGAGACGGTCCGGTATGTAAAAGGTTGGCTGTCGTCCAGCAGAACATCACAGCAGCAGATGAGACAATGAAGAAAATGCAAGAAGACAAACAAGTCTGATAGACAGCGGGCCGCACATGTTGCCTCGTAAAGTGAACTGAACTGAGCATCACCCCTGCAGCCTGTTGGTCTGTTGCTCCTCCAGAACCAGAACATTATTCTTTGGGCCAACTCTGTGTCTGCAGCCACTGTACTTTAAATAAGAACCTGTTCTGATTCCCTCAGGGGTTCTCCGGTGATCCGCAGCAACAACTACTGTTAAGCCTGTGAGACTCTTCAGAATCCCAAATGTCCCTAAGCGGACAGGCCCAAACAAAACAGCAGCAGAAACATCCTTAAAAAGCTGAAACTCTGACTTTCTGTCTGATCATAAAACTGTTGAAAAATGGAGGACATAATGAGACGTCTAGGGGACATTAAATGGACAGTGACATACATTTTTCATGATAAACTCATAAAAAGGATAAATATTTGATAAAAATTTTTAAAAGTAATTTCATGGCGATTATTTTTTTTGGAAAACTTTACATTAGACAACAAATCATTCATCTTTCTTTCACTTCAAGTGATGAAGGGGAAAATCCTTTGGACCTGTCCATTTTCCTGTCGTCAGGATGTAACACAGCAGCTGCAGTTAAATATAGTAGCTAATATAATATTCTATAGTGTAGAACAGAGCAATTTTACTGTCCGTGGCAGATGATGACATTTTTTATCTGATCGCCAATCAATATCACCATTTCTTTAATTAAAATACAAAAAATACCATGAATCACGTGAAAGGGGGACAATTAAGAGAAACTGTTTGTAAAAATAGGCTCAGTTGTTAAAGTGTTCAAATATATGTATACAAACATGGCACTCCATCTAGCATTACAAATGCCGCCAAACTCTTAGTTTCTAAATGCATTCTTGCACAATCAAATTCTGCACAAATGGTTTTAAAAAATACTCACCTGTACTCTGTGACTTTCTCCTGCATTGTTTACATTTCAATTGTTTTACTTTTAAATCACTGCTGCACCTTATACTGTAATTTAATTTTACTGCAAATTACAAGCTGTATGCAACAAAACTTTGTTCTGTACGCACTCTGTGCATACAAAATGACAAAGTTGTCTAAGTCATATATATATATATATATATATATATATATATATATATATATATATATATATATATATATATATATATATATATATTTGTGTGTGTATGTGTCATGAATATAAGTGACAACATTTCTAACTCATTTTACTAGTACAGTGAGAATGCATTCATAAACACAGAAAATGTAATAAATGTGTATCATAAAATGAAAAATAATAGATGAGTTTCAGATAAAAATGTTAAAAATATTATACCACAAACGTGGAATGAAATACACAATAAAATCAGCCACATGAACGATGTTGCTGCACAGTTTACTTTTGATGCTCCCACAGTGAATGACTGGAGAGTTTCCCTTTAACATCACTTCTGGTTGACTTTGGGCTACTTTATTACAAACAAATTTGTCAACATTTACTTAGAATCCCTTTTAACTTCTTTAATCCGGATATATTGTAAATTACGGCCCAATTTCTTCAATATCCGAGACCATGGTCTTGAACCGGAAAAGGGTAGAGTGCCTCCTCCGGGTTGGGGAGGATGTGCTGCCCCCTAGTGGAGGAGTTCAAGTATGTTGGGGTCTTGTTCACGAATGAGGGGAAGATGGAGCGGGAGATGGACAGGCGGATTGGTGCAGCGTCTGCTGTGAAGCGGGCGCTGTACCGATCCGTTGTGGTGAAGAGAGAGCTGAGCCAAAAGGCCAAGCTCTCGATTTACCGGTCGATCTACGTTCCTACCCTCATCTATGGTCACGAGCTTTGGGTCGTGACCTAAAGAACGAGATCCCGGATCCAAGCGGCTGAAATGAGTTTTCTCCGTAGTGTGTCTGGGCTCTCCCTTAGAGATAGGGTGAGGAGCTCAGTCATCCGGGGAGGACTCAGAGTAGAGCCGCTGCTCCTCCACGTCCAGAGGAGCCAGTTGAGGTGGCTCGGGCATCTGGTAAGGATGCCTCCTGGACGCCTCCCTGGTGAGGTGTTCCGGGCACGTCCCACCGGGAGGAGGCCGTGAGGAAATTAGGAAGTAGGGGGAGTGGTGGACTAGTAGGATGTTAAACCTTCCCAGGATTAACATCCTGGGAAGGCTGAAAGTTCCCGGTTCAAATCCCACTGGTTGCTACTCTGCAAGACCTGTAGGCCCAGAATGCTCCCCTAGGTCCACCCAGGGTTGGACCAGTGGTCCCTGAGGGACGGGTTAGGGGTGTCAAACTCAAGAGGGCCACACGAGTAAACTCACTGCAAGATTAAATAGAACTAATAAAAGTGGACTTGTTGTTGATTTTTATATTAAATGAATTTCACTTTTACACAATATATTATGAATAACCTCAGCGTTTTTAAGAAAAGTATGTACAATTTCAACAATACTTTTACTCAGTTAAACATTTACTTGTGCATTATGCATAAGAACTGATCACAGTGATTGTACAATGTTGAAAAACATTTATTCACATTTTTTGGAACTTAAAAACACTGTCCTGCATGACAAAATACATCAAACAGATAAAAATTAAGAAATAATTTAAAATCAATTTTCCACATGTGAAGCTCGGTGCTACCATCTGCCGATTAAAACACAGCGCGTGGACAATATAGGAACTGCAGACGTACGTGTTTTTTTTTTTCAATAATTGTTTTATCATTGTCTTCCTTTTATCTCCTCTTTCTTTCACCTTTTGTTTTTTTCTTCTTGTTCTTCCTTTCCTCTTCTACTTTCCCATTGTAGTGTCCATATCATTTGAGATATTCCCCGCAAGAATCATAATAAAACTATTCACATTCATAAATCAAGCGGAGCACTATGGCAAAAGCAGTACTGCTCCACTTGTGAAAGTCAAATCTGATGAGCACTTTTTGGCATTAAGACAACAATTATTATTGCCACATTGCCAGACAGGACACTGGGGGAAGAAAATAATAATAATATATATATATATATATATATATATATATTTTTGAATAATGATAATGCATTTAGCCACCGGGCCGGACTAAATTGTTCGGCGGGCCAAAACCGGCCCGCGGGCTGTATGTTTGACACCCCTGGGTTAGATGCAGAAGACAGAATTCACTAGAATGGACGCTGCAAGGACAAATAAAGCTAACTGTTGGGTAGGACTACCCTCATGTGGCGGTCAGCAGGAACTGCATGTTGAAGGCAAGGCCAGTTTATTTCTGCAGCAGCGTTCATACAGAAAACAAACCAAGGAGCTTTACAGGTCTAAGACAGGACTGTTCGGAGGAAAATAGCAAAGTATAAAATAAAAAGATGTAAAATCACGATGTTATTGACAATTAAACATCTCTGTTTAAAATCCTTCTGAATAACCATCCCTGAGCTTTGACACCTTGTTGGTTTTAGCTTATATTTATATCAGCTGTTTTTAATTGATTTCATGTTGTTTTTTTATTGCATTAAAATAAGAATTTCACTTCTTTAACATAAATTTTTATTTTGTTCATTAACCGAATACCGTTGCATGGTTGATGTTTTTGTTTTATTCTTTTTAGTTTGAACATATTTTCACTGTAAAGACCTTTGGTCCTGTAATGGCTGGAAATCACTCAGATTGTTTGTTTTTTGGGGACCGATAGCAGAATTTATGAATCTGTTCTTTAAATCATTTAGTTAAAGCCTTGATAAAACTTAAGAGTGCTGTAAAAAATAGTTTTACATTTATTCATCCTCAGATTTGGTATATTTGAGTTTTAATTTGTTCTATTGTTAATTAATTAATTTAACCCTTTTCTTTTATTGCTCTGATTAAAGTTTTAAGAGATGTCTTATTGAAGTGTGCTTTTTAAAATTAATTCTATTTAATTTGTTCATTAGTGATTCCTCTTTTTGTTCTTTATTATCCAGTTTTTATCAGCCTGAACGCAGATTTTTGGCATTGTCCACTCAGTGGACCGTGAACCTCATCTGTCCTCCAGCTGAAGCTCGGTCCAGACTTTAGCGGTCTAGTCAAAGTCCAGACCTCCAGAGAGCTCTGTTTGATGCTTTACGTTCGTTAGAGGTTGGATTTATCTAGGTCTGAACTGATGCATCATGAAGCAGCGTTGACCCACGCGGGTTAAAACCCACCAGGAGGTTCTGGGCTACAACAAACAGAACCACAGAGACTCAGAGGTTGCTCAGTAGTGTTTTATTGGTGAAAGCAGCTGGTGATCAACGTCTCACGAATACTCCTGCGTTTCCGTAATGACCTCTCCGTTCTCTGAGGTCTCTTTGGTGACGATCATCACCTTCCGAGTGGTGGTGGTGGAGGTGGTGGAAGAGGAGGAGGAGGAGCTGAGGAAGAGCAGAGAGGAGTTAGATTCTTCTGGACTGGGATGGGTTTGTTCTGCAGATGCTTTGCTTTTACTTTGTGCTCCTTTATTTTTTATTTTTTATCACTCACACAAGAGGTTTAAACTTTTTCAAAGGCCCAAAAGGTGTAGCTTCTTCAGTGCCTAACTGTGATGGGTTACTTTGCTACACCTGTGCCAGGTGTGAAGAGGTTGCTCACCCTGACGCCTCTCCGTCCAGCAGCCGTCGGTACTCTGCGATCTCCATCTCCAGCCTGGTCTTCATGTCCAGCAGCATCTGGTACTCCTGGCCCTGCCGGTCCAGGTCACCCCTCAGCCTCATCAGCTGCTCCTCCAGAGACGACACCTGGTTCTGGTAGCCTGCTAGCATGTTGGAATACCTGGCCTGCGTTTCGTCCAGCGTCCCCTCCAGAGATGCTTTCTGCAGAGATGAGAGGAAGGTGTGAGGAAACGTGGTTGAAGCTTGGCTAGAGGAGAAGCTCCTGGAGACCCACCATGCTGAGCTGCGACTGGAGCTCGATCTCCAGACCCTGTAGAGTGCGTTTGAGTTCATTGATTTCAGAACGCGAGGATTGGAGCGTCTCTGTGCTCACGATGACCTCTTTGTTCAGCTCCTCAGACTGAAAACAGAAAACAGGAAAAAAACATCAGATGAAACTCTGCTGCTCAGGTCTGCTGTTGACTCGTTAACCACATAAAAGTTTTACTTTCCTTTTTTAATCTTTTTATGTTCATTTTAAAATCACGGGATTACATGGTTATGCCGACATCTGGTGGCGGTTAGAGGAATTGCGTTTTGACATTTAAAGTCATGAAATGCAGTTCCTCTTGTCGCCACTAGATGTCGACATAACGAGGACGGGCCGAACGTACGGAGGGCCGAATGTGTCACAAATTAAAAAGTTAATTAAATGAATTCAGTGTTATATATAATGTATTTATGGTATTTAATATTTAAATATATCATTGTTTCATTTTATTAAAAAACGTTGTAAAAATGATTCGGCTGTGAGCCTCGGCCGGCCTGTGGGCGGGGCTAGCACTCATTGTGGGAGGATAAGGCGGGGCTCATCAGAGGAACCACAAACTAATGAAACACTAATGAACTAATGAAGTATTTCCCATCAGATTGTTTAATTGTGTATTTTATTATTTCCAAGTGTCAGTGATTGCAAACATTTGTGTTGAATTTGATCTAAATTCTGATTCCTATAAATAATGAGAGTTATTTGCTGGACTGCGGTGCTTTTTGGAGCTCCACAGGTGAAAGTGTTTCCTCTGTTCAGATTTAGACTTTGGTTCTCTGTACCTGAACCAATAAAACCTCTTTTGGTCCTGATGCTTCACCTGAAATAAAAAAAAAGGCTCTGGGTGCTTTGGGAAAGCTCACCTTGGCCTGGAACCAGCTCTCCAGATCTTTGCGGTTCTTGTTGGCGACGGTCTCGTAGTGCTCTCTTATTTCGGCCATGATGGCGGTCAGGTCCTGCTGGGGCGCGGCTTCCACCTCCACGTTGATCTGACCACCCACCTGAGACCTCATGCTCAGCAGGTCCTGCAGGAATAATGTTTGTGACTGAGGCTCTGCTCCACTGACACCTGAGCTGAAGGCAGTTGGTTCACATCTTCATGCTCACCTCCTCGTGGTTCTTCTTCAGGTAGATCAGCTCCTCCCTCAGAGACTCGATCTGCATCTCCAGGTCGGACCTGGCCAGGGTCAGTTCGTCCAGGAGCCTCTTCAGCCCGGCGATGTCGGCCTCCACGCTCGTACGCATGGCCAGCTCGTTCTCGTACCTGCCACGTGGATCAGACAAGCAGACTGAGTGACAGGCTGGAAACAGGGAGGGGAAAAAGGTTCTGCACGGATCGAGTGTTTGGACTCACTTGACCCTGAAGTCATCCTGAGCCAGCTTGGCGTTATCGATGGACAGAGTCAGAGATCCGTTGTCGCAGGTGGCACTGATGATCTAAAAGGAGAAGAAACATGAACCGGCACGCCTGTGTCTCTGAGTAAAATATGGAAATCTCAGGTAAATGAGGCCGGCTCAGGTGGAGCTGTGGACTCAGGCGGTGTTCTGGGTGTGGTCGGCCCAGTTTCCTCCTGCAGGAAGCTGATCTTCCTGCAGGGCGTGGCCCGGCGGGGAGGATTTGTTTCAGGCATTGTGTTTTAACAAACAGAGCATCTCTAGTTTCTCTGCCCTGACCTAAAAAAAACAGAACCTGGACTCACCTTGCCCTGTAGCTCGCTGATAATCGTCAGGAACCTGGAGTAGTCTTGGCTCTCAGGTTTGGCCTTCTGCTCCAGGAATTCCCTGATCTTCCTCTCCAGCTCAGCGTTGGCGGTCTCCAGGTTGCGCACCTTCTCCAGGTAGGAGGCCAGGCGGTCGTTCAGGTTCTGCATGGCGGCCTTCTTGTTGTCAGAGATGTCCAGGGCGTCAGACAGGCTGAAGCCTCCACCAGAGGAGAAGCTGGCCCCACCACCCGAAGCAAAGCCTGCCCCACCACCAGAGGCGAAGCTCCTGGAGGCGCTGCTGCTGGAGATCCGGACTCCAGAGCCCCCGGCACCACCGTACACGCTGGGGGCCCTCATGGAGCCAAGGCGGCCCCCGCTGGAGTAGGAGATAGAGCGGGTGGAGAACATGGTGGAGATGTTGGAGGAGATCTTCTGCTCTGGATGGAGAGAAAGAGAGAGTGCAGGAGAGGATGGGCTGGGCTGCTTATATGCTGCTGGAGGGGGAGGGATCCAGGTAAGCCATCCACCCCCCCCCCCACCCATCCCCCCCCCACCCTGCCCCCCCCGCAGGCCGCAGGGCAGGATGGTGACAACCCACAGCAGGGCAAGAATGTTAGGCATTTTTATTTTATTGCAACATCACCCTGCAGTGTTCCAGGGACATTTTCCAGAACCAGTTTTTATCTGACATCAGCTCATTCAGACCCAGAACCCCCCCCCCCCCCCCCCCCCCCCCCCATCGATGTTAATCCAGCAGGAGTCCTGCTGTCGTGTCCTGACCTGCCTGTCTTGTTGCTTTAGTTCCTGCAGGTCTGTACACCAACCCCCCCCCCTCCGTTGTCTTATTGTGAAACCAAACAATGAAAGTCAGCTCTGATGAAACTGATGACTCCTGAGGGGAAAACCTGGTAAAGGGACCTAAACTCATGGAAGTCTCACCTTTAAGAGCCGTCCCAATGTGTGCCGTCTCATTCAGGCTGTTCTAGTGTTGTTTCACCACAGGTTTCATGTTTCCTAACAGCCACATGAATATAAGGGTCTGTTTGTCACGCCTCATTTCCATAAATGAGTCACAGCCTTCCCAGCTGCAGGACATATTTCACTCTTTTCTTTTAAATGCAAATATTTGCCGGTTTTTATCTCATCCACATCAAATGCTGCTGCCTACAGAACACTGCAGCTACATATCACCGTACCGCTTAGATTCCCACCAGAAAGGGTCTGATTCACATTGAAGCTTTAAATTCTCGTTTTAAACAGACAAAAAATCCCTGTAGTGAGACTTTTAGTTTTTACTTTAGGAAAGTTATCCAGACTCCAGGTAGATTTAAGCTTAAAAACAAATCTTTTAAATTTACCATCATGTTTCTCATGACTGTAGGTAATATTAAGGTTCTGGAGCGGCCCAGTAAGAGTCTGGGTCTGGATTTGATAAATAAATTGGAGTGAGCAAAAGTTTAGGGTGAACAAGAAGCTGTTTTCTCCTCAGACCAACTGAGCCAGCTTGTAGAAGTATTTTCACCCTGGACCTAATATTAGGTTTTCCTCCCTGGGCAGCAGCCTTCAGCTCACTCAGATTAACTTAAAACTATGTTGAATTTTGCTGTTGGTCTCAATATTTGTTCATTTTGGTGAAGTAGCGAGGAGTGGTGGCCCAGTGGTCAGAGAGCAGCGCGCTCTGGTTTGAATCCCACAGACTGCCACCACTGAGCTATATAATACACTGGAGTGCTGATTTAGCCTAAAAACTGAAGTCACTGGCCGCCATCTTGCTACTCCCTACTCTCACAGAATCCCACAGGATTTGGTTGCAACAACAAGCAGTTTTCTGGCTGTGTGAAAACGTTTCACAGGTAATTCTACAGTCAGTGGATGTACTAACACTATCAACTACTAGGAAATTATGTGCTGAAAAATTGTACATGTTAGTCATATTATATATATATATATATATATATATATATATATATATATATATATATATATATATATATATAAGTATGTGTATATATATATATATATATATATATATATAAGTATGTGTATATGTATACATATATGTAAATATATGTTTTTGTACATTGTTATTTATATATTTATAAATGTTATATATATATATATATATATATATATATATATATATATATATATATATATATATATATATATTTAAATACATTAAATGCAAAATATTTCAGCACATGACTTTCTCAGTACTTGATAGTTTTAGAACATAACATAAAAGTATATGGCATTTGACATTTTAAAAGTTTTAAGCCCCCCCTGAACATGAGAAAATCCTCGTTATTCGATGCTGTAGCGCACATATTCCCTAGTTACTGGAGGAAAATAGGGAGTACCAATATGGCGGCCGGTGGCTTGAAAGCGACTCGTTCTAACAGCGGCTATTAGCACTTCGGTGGATAATATAGCTCAGTGACTGCCACTCCCTGAGCAAGACCCTCAGGCCCAGAATGCTCTCTGGCGCCGCCCAGTGGTGGCCCGCTGCTTCCTGCGGGAGGACACGTCTCACTGGGATGGACGCTGCAATGACAATAAAGATTATTATTAAAACTCGTCTCCTGTGTTTAATAAAGGTTCTTCTTCTGGTGTCATTCCAGGGAAAACAGCAATAACTCGTTTGTTTAACAAAGTTTTTTTTATGGCTGGTTTATGAACAAGAAGACGTTTTACGGATCCGTCCTGCTCTGAAATGTTCTGTCCTCTGATCGGTTTGGGATGAAGGTTGATGGAACGGGTCTGCAGGAGGAGGAGGAGGAGGAGGAGGAGGAGAGAACCGAAGCAGATGAAGAAGCCAAATCAACATGCTTCAGAGTAATGGATGTTGCTTGGCCCCGTTAAATCTCCAGGATTTAATGGATTGGCTGACATGATGACGACGTTCTGAGGCCTGAACAGGCAGAACCTGCTTTCTGTCCATATTTCCTGGGTTTGTTGAGTTTTCAGGCGTCTGTGTTGATCCCTAAATATTTGGCCTGAATCTGACGGTGATAGTTATTCCTAACGTGCAGCAAACAGGCGCTGCCCTCAGACTCAGAGGCCGTATTGTCTTCAGGCCTTTTCTCCTAAAATAAAAACCCGTATTTGTTTCCAGGACACAAAGCGTGCCCTGAGGGACAGAAAACCAGTTTGACCACGGTGTCCAGCCAGAGCCCAGAGGACCTGCTGAACTTCTCCTGGTTCTCTGTCAGTTCAAACGGATCTGAGCAGAGTTTACTGGTTCTGAACGCCTTCGTGTGGCTCTCTCTGCTTTAAAACCAAACCTTTTACAGATCAAATGTTAAAGCTGTAACGCTGTAGGACATTTGATTCGTTTTTACAGCCAAATCTGTTGGGATGGAGACAGGCGGCCGCTGATCAGCAGCATGGTGTCCTCTGAGGGTCAGGGGGGTTAAAGCTGACCATCCTGATCTAATAAACTGCAGAGCGTTTCTGGGTTAAATAAGTGACTTTTACACGTTAAGTAGTTTTGAACCAGTGTTTTTATACTTTTACTGGTTCTGGTGAACTCCAGCATCGTCATGACGCTTTAACACAAACACGTGGTGCCAGTTTTAATGTGGATCAGCCATTTATCAGTCGCCTGTTCTCAGCTGCCGTTTGGGAGCAGCGCTGATGTGAGATTTGATGTTAAATTCGACAGACAGCTGAGGAGACGCTCCTCCATTCATCCTTTGTGTGTCGCCCTGTTGCCTGCAGGCGGTAGAAACTCAGCAGCTTCTGCCAGGAATCAGGATTACGCCACAGGATTACGTTACCTCTCTGGCCCGGTTCCTGGCTCATTCTGGTGCCGCTTCGTGTCAGAATCCTTCATCCA
Source organism: Fundulus heteroclitus (assembly GCF_011125445.2). Classification (NCBI taxonomy): domain Eukaryota; kingdom Metazoa; phylum Chordata; class Actinopteri; order Cyprinodontiformes; family Fundulidae; genus Fundulus; species Fundulus heteroclitus. The sequence continues at coordinate 2,170,372 of NC_046376.1, read as the reverse complement.
GCAAGACTTCTGCAGCCCATTGTCTACATTTAAATGGTTTACTTTTAAATCACTGCTGCACCTTATACTGTAATTTAATTTTATTGCAATTTACAAGCTGTATGCAACGAAATGTCGTTCTGTACGCACTCTGTGCATACAAAATGACAAATAAAGTTGTCTAAGTCTAAGCCCAGCAAACTTTCCCAGATCCCAGCTCAAAAATCAGGTCCAAAGGTTTTGTCTTGCATTCCAAAAAAAACCTAAAATCATGAAATATTAGATTGTGACATTTTGCCTTCCCAGCAAAAAACAAAAGAAAAACTGAGCCACAATATTTTAATTGAATAAATAAAATGCTGCACATCCAAACAGCCGAACTTAATTAGGTTCATTAAAAGAGAGGAATCTGGTTTGTAAATTGTCTTTGGCTCGATTAAGAAAAATAAAAATAAACTACGTCTGTCCTCAGCAAACAGAACCAGATTCGGGTCGCTCTTTGACCACGCCTCGCTTTATTTAGTCATGATTCTAAACGCTGTTATTAAAAGAAGAACCAAGCATTTTCTACTTTAAGAAGATTTTAAATGTCAGTGAAGATTTTGTTAAAATTATAACCAAACCATAAATAAATCAACATCTGCGCGGTACCGGTCCACAGAAACAAGACAAACGATAAAACCAACGAGTGTAATTCTAATCTACACAGCTCCTAATAAAGAACGGTGTAGTGACTGGGAAATGATTTTAAAACCCGGTTCTGATCTAATAGGAGAAAGTTTCTGAGTGGTTCTAATCCTTCGGCTTACCTTTGTGGTCGGCCGGTACCAGGCGGCCGGTACCAGACGGCCGGTACCAGACGGCCGGTACCAGACGGCCGGTACCAGACGGCCGGTACCAGATGGCAGCTGCAGCGGACCAGAACAGACGCATTGCTGTTTTCAGCTCTCAGACTCGGGTCTCTGTGGATGTGTGGTTCTGACTTTGGATCGCAGCAGAACAATCCTTTAATTTAAGTGACTTTAACGTCTAATAACTGAGTCTCAGCGGTTTTCAACATCCCTTCAGTCTCACATCCATAAAGTTCAATAATGTGAGGATAAATGACCTTTAAAGCGAGTCAAAAAACAGTTGATTAAAGAACAAAATAACTCACTGACGTCTATTCATCACCGATGGGCTAAACTATGAATTGCCTGCCTGTATAGAAATGGGTTTTTCAGTAAGATTTTTTATTCTGCCCGTTTCGTTGCAGGATTACTGGACTTTAACGGACCTTTTATCTTTCAGAGCTTTTTAAATTGAAACTGAGGAGATTTGCTTTATATAAATGAAGGTTTAAAGCATCTGCAGACGGCTTACTGAGGGTAAAAATCTCACATCTTTGGAGCTCTCTGACATCACAGATAAAGAGCCTTTCTGATTGGCCAATATTAGGTTCCTGTTATCTCATTGGGCAATATGGCGCTGCTCAAACGATTTATTGATCCGGCCTGTTGACCAGCAAAGGACCGACCACCATGTTGGACTGGGCCGGTGATAAATGCTTGTCTTGCATCATACGGTGCATAAAGTTGCTTGTTTTGACAAAATTAAGATGCATTATCAAACATTTTGATGAATACTTTGGCTTCTTAAAAAACTTTTAGCTTAACAACTGGATCAACAACCCAGTTCTGAGTCTTAGTCTCCGTAACAGGTTGAGTTAAATGAGACCACGCATTTTATTTACCAAACATACTTCTATCCACCTGGATGTCGTTCCTCCTGTTGGCTGCAGAATAAAGCTGAACTTTATGTGTTTACCAGCAGCAGGTGGAGTCCTAATGCCTCTGCTCCACCGACCAGGTGGAGGTTTGTGATCCGACAGAAACCGGTCCCATTTTACGAGCTGCCAGGGCGTTGCCTCCTTTCCAGCTGAGTTATGTTGGAGAGATGGAGGTTAACGCTGCCTGACATAAACTTTATGGACAGAGGAGGATCTTTTGCTTCCTCTGAGTTTGCTTAAGGAAGAAATTACATGTTGGGAAACAGAACACAAGAACTGCCCCAGGTTGGCGCCGTTGAGCTGACTGATGAGGTTCTCGTCATAAAAAAAGCACATACCTGTTGGATGACTGCACACATGTATTACACCATATGATTAAAAACTGAAGACTTAAACTAGACTTCAGGATGCAGTTCTAGGGGTCTAGGTCTCTAAACAAAACATACTTAGACCCCTAGAACTGAAGACCAAAGAGGAAAGGCAGGGTTGGACGTCTCAGACGACTCATCAGAGGAAGTACTGCTTAGAGAAATGACCAAAACCCCAAGAGATCCAGTTTAGACTCTACTATAAACTCTACAGGCCTTGGCATGTTAAAGGTTTGAGTTCATGACAGGACAGTTAGAAAAAGACTCAACAGGTACGGATGTTTTGTGGTTGACGCACCAGAGGAAGTATGAGTCTATCTGTCCAACAGCTGAAGTTGATCCAAACTGGGTCATCAACAGAACAACGATGCCAAACAGCAGCAGATCTACAACTGGATGACTGAAGGAGAAAAGGATAAAGGTGCTGCAATGCTCGAGTCAAAGTCCAGACCTCAGCCTGGCAGTCAGCTGTGGTGGGACTTTCAGCGAGCAGACCTTCAACGATCTGCAGCTCTGCTGTACAACCTGTGGATTGATGTTCTAAAAGCTGCTGAAGGAGGTTCTGTAAAACTCTGGAGCTGCGTGAGGTTCCCTTCTGCTTCAGTCCTCCTGGGCCTGACGTAACACGCTACCATGGAGTTAAATGAAGACAGCTGGGAGGCCCTGACGTCTGTAGTCATGAAATCCTTTGAGAGATCAGAAGCATCAGAAGGCGATCACAGGCCCCCTTGTGGACTCCCAGCAGTTTGTTCACCGAGGAAACACCTTGGCGGTGTAACAAAGTACAAATACTTCGTTACTGTACTTAAGTACACTTTTTAGGTATCTATACTTTACTCCATTACTTATTTTTCTTCCTACTTCTGACTTCTACTCATTACATTTTCACACAAGTATCTGTACTTTCTATTCCTTACATTTTTAAAACAAACGTTACTCGTTACTCTTGGCTTCAGTTTAATATTTATAAATATTTATTTCACGTAAAGTGCGCCACCCAATGCAGATCATTGGCGCCATCCAGTGAGAACTAGGTGTAATTGGATGAGTCATATAACGCAAACACTCATTGGTTAGCTATTCTATAGCTATTCTCTTTTTCTCTCTCTCTTTCTCTCTCTTTCTCTCTCTTTCTCTTTCTTTCTCTCTTTCTCTCTCTCTCTCTCTCTCTCTCTCTCTCTCTCTCTCCCTCCCTCCGCACACAAACTACATAGAAAGTTTTTGCACCAAAGGGTATAGTTTACCTTAGGTATTTGATAGAACTCACACATTTATGTTCTGGCAGTTCTGCAGGCTTGAATACTACCTCTGTTTGGAATTGAATTCCAATAAAGTTTGAGAGAGAACATGCTCCTTGAGTGACTTTGTCTTTGACTAATGGGTTAATGATTATGTTGTGTCTTGGGCCACATGTAGAACTAATCAGTGTTTAAATTAAGCTTTCAATTCATATAGTGCCATTTTTTTAAAGGTTACTTCATACTTTTATACTTTAAGTAGTTTTTGGAGCACATACTTTTTCACTTTTACTTGAGTAAAGAGGTCAAGTTGATACTTCAACTTTTACCAGAGTGTTTTTAAACTGCAGTATCTATACTTCTACTTAAGTAACAAATGTGTGTACTTTTGACACCACTGCTTGGCGGTAGACACCATCAACTCAGACATCCTCCACCAGAACCTCACCCAGCTCACAGTACCTCCATCAGTCAGGAGATGTCTCCCTACAGCCATCAGCAGCGGCGCCCCCCAGGGGTGTGTCCTCTCCCCACTTCTCTTCTCTCTGTACACTAATGACTGCAGCTCAGCGAACCTGACAGTGAAACTGGTGAAGTTTGCAGATGACACCATCGTCATCGGTCTGATCCTGGATGGGGACGAGACTGCATACAGACAGGAAGTGGATCCGTTTGTCCACTGGTAAAGTCAGAACCACCTGGAGCTAAGCCCGTTCAGGACTGTGGAGATGTTGCTGGACTTACGGAGAACACCACCTTCCCTCACTATCCTCAGCAGCACTGAATCATTGTGGTTCTGAGGATCCACCCTTTCTCTGGACCTGAGCTGGTCCTCACACATTGATACCGTTCAGAAGAAGGACTTCCTGCAGCAACTCTAGAAGTCTTCTCCACTGCTATCATGTGTTCCTCCATCACTGGGTGGTTCGGCTCATCCACCAAACAGACCCGGTCCAGACCACAACAACCAATCAGGTCTACAGAGAGGACCATCAGGGCAGACCTTCCCTCCATACAGGGACCTCTTCAGATCTAAGGTCAGGAAAAGAGCAGCTAACGTCTCTGCAGACCCCACACATCCTGGACAAGGTCTGTTCAGACTTTCACCTCCAGGGCGGCGCTACAGAGCGCTATCTGCTAAAACCAGCCGCTACAGAGGCAGTAACCCCCCAGGCTGCGTCTCTGATGGACACAATAATCACATGACAGCCTGAGCATTCAGCCACACTGCTGTGAAACAAAATATGTTTATTTCACATTCACAACCTCCCTTTTTTTACCTTTCCTACATAAAAAACATGCTGTTTTTATAAAATATAAAAACAGCATGTTTTGCTGTGGAGAGCATGAAGAGCTGTAACCAAAGACAAATTCCCAGATTATATAAATAAAGATTATTCTGATAAAGATCAGGTACTGATGCTTGGTACATTATTTCCTCACAACTTTTCTATTTTGGCTTCATTGTGGAACCAGGTGTGTCTTCTTCCTGATGTTAGATTATTTAATTCCTTTTAGAGCCATTTCCTACATTAATTATGTTTTTTTTTTCAATTTCAATTCCCTCAGTTTTGTCAACTATGTTTTCATCTAAGGGAGTTTATTAACAGAAAAACTTGGATTAATCTAACAAATTCTCAGGTTTTAAGTTTTCTGATGGGGAACTTTTAGAGCTAATATATTTTAACTTGCTTTGATGCAATAGCATTTGTTCACAAAATATTATATTTATTATAATTCCTGCTTATTAATTCTTATTTCCATTACAAACAAACCTACTTTACTAAGCTCAAAGGGAAATAAAATATTTTACCAACTCATATTTTCTATAAAGGAAATGGCTGAACTTTGCTATTCTTCCTTCTTTTAACTGAAACAGCTTATTTTTGACAACCAAATATTCATCTGTGCATTTATAAAATACTTAGTTTTTCCCATAATAAAAATGGCCAAAGCAGTCTTTGGTTTTCACCTGGTGGTGATCAGAGGAATTACAGACACATCAAACATAATTATTTTTTTTAGTTCTTTTTATTTCAAAGCACCTCAGCAGAATTAGTTTTCCGTGTTTGTTTCTGTGACAGCTTCCCCTGCGTGAGCTGGCTAGCCATCCTGTGTGGAGGTGCTCACCACCTTTCCATCCACCAACACCTCTTCTACGACGACGTACCTGGTCTTGGTGGTGGTGGTGCTTGTGGAGCTGGCGGCGGAGGCGGTAGTGGAGGAGGTGGAGGAAGTGACGCTGTAAATGAGACAAACAGGAAAAATACGTTTTTTAATGGATGTAAATATTTAGAATATAGGTCAGCTTAAAACATTGAAATTATTTGATATTGGATCACTTTGCATGAAATGTTGGACCTCGAGTCATAACATATTATCTGACCACATCCCATAAAAAATCACTAAAAAATCTTTTTGATTTTTATCGATACAAAATTAGCTGAAATATTATCTTTGAAATGGGATTTTTTTTTTTTAGATATATTGAAATATTTAAAACAAACCAAAGAACTAAATAAGGTTATTAAATATTTATGGCTATGATTTAGCACTGGTGCGAAAGATTTTCTCCCAAAAGTAAAAAAAAAACAACACATTTAGTATTTTATGTTTCATTTACGCCATGTTTAACAATTCATGAGACAGTAAACAAAACTATATAACAGAAATGTATGGTTTAATTCATAAAGTGTTTGTTTTAGGAGGAACTACTGGTTCTAATTTTAGTAATTTAATTAAGTTTCTTTTCATCTCTTTGCTGCTCCTTGATTGGTTGCTTTGCTGCTCTAAGTTCGACTTTATGCAGATGATGTGAAGCTATTTTTCAGTGTTCTTGGAGTTTTACATGTTTCATAAAGTAAATATATCTTTTTTTTGTAACTCTTAGTCCATGTAGATGCTTTAATAAATAAAAGCCAACACTGCTAAGGCAAATAGTTTTATTCTGACACAAGCAGAACCTTTAAAAGGAACCTGCATTTTTTTATGTTTTTATGAGCGGTCTAATCCAATTTCGCTGCTGTCTTTGGAATATTTTCCTGACAGTTATTTAAGGAAAGTTCTCCAGATGATCCTGTCTTACCCGCTGCCTGCCTCTCCATCCAGAAGTCTTCTGTACTCTGCAATCTCCATCTCCAACCTGGTCTTAATGTCTAGAAGCATTTGGTACTCCTGTCCCTGCCGCTCCAGGTCGGCTCTCAGTTGTGTCAGCTGTTCCTCCATACTCATTACCCTTTGCTGGAAACTCGACAGGCGCATGGAGTAGCGGTTCTGCGTCTCAGCCAGCGTGTTTTCCAAACCGGATTTCTGTTGGAGACACAGAGGAGAAGGTTAATTGTTCATTTACTGTTTGTCAAGGTTTGATCGTGCATGTTTGTCTGTGTTACTGCACCCACCATGCTGAGTTGTGCTTGCAGCTCGATCTCCAGGCCCTGTAACGTCCGTTTTAGCTCTGATATCTCTGACTTTGATGTCTGTAGAGTTTCTGTGTGGACGGCGACTTCTTTGTTGAGCGATTCTGACTGTGTGGAGGAAAAACATCAGAATTTTAGGAGACCATTAAAAGGAGCTATGCCCCCCTGCTGCCTCTAATGCCACAGTTCATTCTGGCAGCATTACTGTACTGCTGTAGTAAAACAGTTAAACTCTTGGTGGCGCTACTTCAAGAGTCAGAGAATCACAGAAGAAGAGGAATTCCTCTTCAGAAGAACTGATGTTTCAATGACTGTGTCTCTTTGAGAAAACAAAGCTATTTCTTCATATTTATAGCAGATAGGATCAATCAGATGCAGACATGTTGAACAGAACATGGACTCCTCACCTTGGTCTGGAACCAGGCCTCTAGTTCCTTGTTGTTCTTGGCGGCGACTGCCTCATAGTGCTCCCTCATCTCCTCCATAATCTTGGCCAGGTCTTGTCCTGGAGCAGCGTCCACCTCCACGTTCACCTGGCCGCTCATCTGAGTACGCATGGCCAGAAGTTCCTGCAGACATAAGCACATTTAGAAGTCAATGAAGCCGGACACGACCACGCCAAAACACCTCCAGAGGCTCTCACCACCCCCTCACCTCCTCGTGGTTCTTCTTCAGGTAGAGCATTTCCTCCTTCAGGCCCTCGATCTGCATCTCCAGGTCCGATCTGGCCAGGGTCATGTCATCCAGGAGTCGTTTGAGCCCGGCGATGTCCGCCTCCACTGACTGACGCATGGTCAGCTCGTTCTCGTACCTGCGGTGGACACAAATACAGATTCTCAGCAGGAACAGGTGTGATGCTGTGATGTCCTCCTAACCTGCAGCTCTGGTCTGAGCAGTTCTAACCTTAAAATGAACTTTGCCTGTTAGGTCTCTGTTTACTTACTTCTGTCTGAAGTCGTCAGAAGCCAGCTTGGCGTTGTCGATGGCGAGGTAGATCCCACCATTTGTTACTGTGGCCTGCTGGATCTGAGGGATGAGAAGGTCCAGTTTCATAAGTTTGTAATCCATGCAGACAAAATGTTCTAGCCCTTATCTGACTCTTTATCCTCACTGATGTATCCCTCAGAACCTCTACGTTAAATTAGTTGGTTTCAGCATCACTGAGCCTACCTTAGCCTGCAGCTCTGCGATGGTGACATAGTAGGCGCTGTAGTCTCTGGAAGATGGAGAGGTCTTCTTCTCCAGGAACTCCTTGATCTTCCTCTCCAGCTCAGCGTTGGCTGCCTCCAGTTTGCGCACCGTCTCCAGGTAGCTGGCCAGACGGTCGTTCAGGTTCTGCATGGTAGCCTTCTCGTTGGCTGAGATGTTCATGTTGTCTCCGCCCCCTGCACCACCACCAAAGCCGGCTCCACCACCAAAGCCGGCTCCACCGCCGAAGCCAAAGCTGTAGCTGGAACCTCCACCTCCGCCTCCGCCTCCACTGCTGCGGCCGCCGCCGTACATGGACATGGCAGAGGAGGCAGAGGACATCCTCATGCTGCTATAGCTGCCGCCGCCGCCGCCGCCGCCGGCCATGTAGCCACCGCCAAGAGACCTGGAGGAAAAGCTTGTCATGATGATGAAGGTTCAGGAGGTGTTTGAGCTTCAGCTGCAGGGGAGAGAGTGGAGATGTGAGGCAGCAGCTGCTATTTTATACTCTTTGGTGGGCTCCACAGGAGGAGGAGGATGGGGAGTCAAACTGGGGCGGAGAAACCTGTCCGTTAGGTGTGTCAGAGACACTCAGGAGCCAATCATTAACAGAATCAGAACAGCTCCACATGCCAACTTTCATTTTACTTCATAGATGCTAGTAAAAGGCCAGTTCAGACAGGGAAACCATTACCATCAAACCACTCCAGGAATGAGAAGTCACAGCCCAAAGTAAAAGGAGTGACCTGCGCGGCTTTGAAGAAGGTGCCAGAAGGATTTACAGACCAACCGGGCCGCATCTGTCAGCATTAATCCTCAGTAAATAGCGAAGGAGTGGCTCAATGTTCTCCTGTCAGAGTTAGGACATAAAATACCACAGAGGGATTATCCGTTTGAACAGAGTCCCCTCTAATGGGAGACGTTTCTGTGAGCAACGATGCTTGGTTTTAATCCAGGATAGAACAGGTGCAGCCTGATTTCATCCTGCTGCAGCGTTAAAGCAAACCTGGAGATGCTCTGGTCTTTAAATCAGAGCTCCGTACTTTTAAACTTTAAACTCTCTGTTTTTACCTCGTTCTTCTGTCATTTCTCTGTCCTGTCAATCCAACCTTAGAGATTTACTTTCAACATCTTATTGTTCTAGTGAGATTTAAAACTTCACAGACAACCCAGGCTGTGCATTTAAGACCACAGCAGCCCGATTTAATGCAGTTTAACTCAGCTATATTCAGCACCACTTAATCAGTGGTGATCCCAGTTTAAATCCTATGATCCAGAATAATCCATAAAATCCTCCACATGGTTCATTCAGAGCTCCGGTAGTTCTGGGTGTCATACTGTGACTTTTCCCGGTCAGCAGAGAGTGACGGCGGAGCAGAGAGGTGCGTTGATTAGTTGATCATTGTCAGTGTGATCGCTGAGTTTCATCAGTTTGCTGCTGTGAGCTAACAGGTGTGTGTTGGCACGACGCCAGGAGGCAAAGATAGCAGCGGCTGCAGCTGTTAGTGTGGGAACGATTATCAGGTCATTTCCAAACGATCTGAAGTCCATTCTGCTGTCAGGCACGGTGGTGGAGGGCTGATGATGTGGGTCTGTAACCTGTGGTTGTCAGGTTGGCCCTAAACTTCTCTGCAAAGCAAATAACTAACCCTCCTGTCTGAAAGCTAAAGCTTGAGCCAGTCTGGGTCACCAAAAGAAGAAAAGAACCAAGGGGCTAGACAAGACTTTACTTTAGATGTTCTACTGGTGCTGAAAGAGGTTCTACTGCTGCTGGAAGAGGTTCTAGTGGTGCTGGAGGAGGTTCTACTGGTGCTGGTAGAGGTTCTAGTTCTGCAGGAGGTTCTACTTGGTCTGGAGGATGTTCTACTGGTGCTGGTAGAGGTTCTAGTTCTGCAGGAGGTTCTACTGGTGCTGAAGGATGTTTTACTGGTGCTGAAGGAGGTTCTAGTGCTGAAGGATGTTCTACTGCTGAAGATGGAGGTTCTACTGGTGCTGAAGGATGTTCTATTGCTGAAGATGGAGGTTCTACTGGTGCTGGTAGAGGTTCTAGTTCTGCAGGAGGTTCTACTGGTGCTGGAGGATGTTCTACTGGTGCTGAAGGAGGTTCTACTGGTGCTGAAGGATGTTCTACTGGTGCTGAAGGAGGTTCTACTGGTGCTGAAGGAGGTTCTAGTGCTGGAGGAGGTTCTACTGGTGCTGAAGGAGGTTCTACTGGTGCTGAAGGAGGTTCTAGTGCTGGAGGAGGTTCTAGTGCTGACGATGAATGTTCTACTGGTGCTGGTAGAGGTTCTACTGGTGACGATGGAGGTTCTACTGGTGCTGAATCACCCTTTCGTGAGGTTGAATTGAGCTCATACTCAGATGAATGGGGTTCTGTAGTTTTCGCCGTCAGTCTAATGGTTCTGAAGGAGATCCAGCAGCTCGGCTTCAGCAGCGGATCACTTCAGTCACAATTGATGAGAATTACCTTAATAAAGTTTCAAACAGCTTGTAGAAGAACCTTTTTACAGACTATGCAGCTCGGCTGTTCTAACGGCTCAGGCACACCGTTCTATGACCCACGGAGGCGTTTCTCTGGTCTCAGGCCTGAAAACGTTAAAAAACCGTTAAAAGCTGCGGTATTTAATTACATTTGGAGGGAACCAGACATTTCTGCAGAACTCACTCAGGACCTGCAGCAACACGCATCAGGCAAGAGTCTCTGGCTGCAGCAGCAGCTCCACTGTCGTCCCGCTGGTTTAATGATTTCTTAATATGTTTTTGTGTGTGTGGTTTGGGTGTAACTGAACACGTCGCCGTCATCTGAAGACGCTGCTCCCAGCCTGCAGGGAAAACTGTCAGGGAAAGGAACAACGCCCAGGCGGAGCGCCGCGCTGCACCTGAACGCAGGTGGCTGCCGCAGGGAACCCTGGATGTTCAGCAGGGGAACTTCAGTTCGACCTTCAGCCCTCAGGACGGACACACAGGGAGATCTCTGCTAAGTTTGTGTCACTTAGTGGCACTATGGCCTTTATTTCACCGCAGGCTCATAGAACATGGGTTAGAGAGAGAGAAGGGAAGACATGCAGCAAAGGTCCACGGGTCGACTGAGGCCTCCGTCTTGTGCCACCGCCATGTCCCCGCAGCTTAGTGTTTTTAATCAATGTTACAGATTATTAAAAGTGGTTTGAAACTTTGATGGACATGAGACGGAGCTAAGGGGCTTTGCAAGACTTGTGGTCGTGATCCAATTCCAGATCATGGTCCAGAACTCAGAGAGCTGCGCACAGTTAGGAGCAGTGAAGTCTGTGGAACATTGTCAAGGTCAGGAAACGTGGAACCAGGCATGAAAAATGCTGGGCGTCTACTTTTGAGGCTTTCAATAGGCTGGGTTTGTCTTTCTGTCGGAGGAGAGTTCACGAAAGAGCAGGTGTGAGGAGTTAGATCTATTGCAGGTGCGGTTAATTAGGTTTAATTAACAACAGAGGTGTGAGGCAGACAGGCCAGATCATGATGGTCTGCTCATTCTTTCCTTAAGACGAGTCTGGACTCTAGAGGAGAAGGTGGCGGAAAGCTGACAACTCCCTTTAAAACAAAAAGCCTGGCCCAGGAAAGCTCCTGGGACATTTAGGCTCGGCGTCCAACCGGCGGCGATTGTCACCAGGTGGTGAAGAGGAATCACGGGTTTCCTACAGATGAGATGAAGATGATTCAGACACAGGATTGAAGGACAGTCACAGAGACAAACAAGTTGGATTAGAATCAGGTTGTGGAGAGAAAGGACATAATGTAAAAGTAGGGGAAAACCAGGCCAGTTAGTGTGTGTTGTGTACTGGTTTATGCTACCTATTGAGGACCTCTAAATCTACTGAGCTTTTGAAGACCATCGAGCATTTTGGGACCTAAGCTTGATCCTGATGAGTCAGAACCCATTCTTTGAGGTTAGGTGTTGGTTTAGAGGCGGGAATTAAGTTTCATTTTTCAATTCAATTAAATTGTATTTATATAGTGTCATCTCAAGGCTCTTTCCAAAGTCAGACTCCATCAAATCCTCCAGATTGGTCAGAAAGTTTCCTCTCTAAGGAAACCCAGCAGGCTCAGTGTGAACGCTCATCTGCCTGGACCCACTGGGATTAGATGTGTGTGTTTGTTCTTCTACTTTCAGCAGAGAGAGAAGATATTTTACCAGAAAAGTGAGGACTTTGGTATAAAAGGTGAACCTTTTTTAGGTCCTCGCGTTTTTTCTGGGCTAGGGGTTTAGGACTGAGGTGTGAGTTAAGTCCTCACTTTGATTTAATCAATCACCTATCTTTGTATTTAAATCAAAAATAGGTGCGTGTGTGATTGCTGGAAGAGCTTGTTAAGATACCCAGAGAAATGTGAACTAGTGTCTGAAACTGGTTGCAAACCCTTTAAAAAGTCTTCAGCTTATCTACGAGGAAAGAAACCCAGGTTTGAAGCTTAAAAAGCCAAACAGACAAACCGGACCAAATGTTTGGTCACAACCAAACGTCTACAGTTTCTGCAGACACATCTTGACGATGTTCTACAGCAGGATCAGATGGTCTCTCAGGACTTCCAGGAGTTTAGCTGCAGAAGATTTATGGACACCTGTAAGCATTCACAGATTTACAGAACCAGCCAACACACTGGTTCTGGATCTGAAGTCGCATGTTCTGCATGTCAAATATTAATTCATCAGTTTGTTCATTTCAGCCTGAACTCACCTGTCAACTTTGTACGTAAGCCTGAAGCAGAAAATGGGAACATCTGGCTGTTTATTGCCTGAAGTCAAAGGGGATTCTGTTTGCAGCTATGGTTGGTATTTACCAGAATAAAGACAGAAAAAATGCAAGTTTTACTAAAAACAAGGCAGATCTGCTCATATGAGGCTTTGCACAAATGCTCTTTCTCAACAACACTTTATTAAATTGTGCACATTTTTTACTCTCTGTGCTTTTAGTGGATATCCTGTATTATGGGATTTTATGGTTGATAGCAACTGATAATTCACTGGTTGACTGGATAATTTTCCTTCTTTCCTTCAGTCTCTAACCTTTCTGAAACAATGTTATGAATCTAAAATGCAATTAATTAAAATAATAATTTATTCATTTTTTTAAAGTTCCTGAATGGAATGGAATTTTTTATGTTTCCATACTTAAATATTTATTCATCAGAGTCAATAAATAAATAAACTAGATTACTACTGTACATTTCTGTCTGATTAATTGGTGTACCTTAATTAAGTCCAGTCTGCTGGTGTGCACTTCCCAGGAATATCAACTTAAAACAAGAAGAAATGTCTTTATTGACTCATTTCAAGCCTTTTTAATGTTCTGAGCTCTGGTTCCTTGAGCTCTCATTTCCACCACCCTAATCCCTAATTTTTATATTGACTTTTGCAGCCATGATGAGCAGTTCCAGTTTGCAGGAAATCACAGACGGTCTGAACGACAACACACAGCAGCAGCGGGAGTTTCCTTCTGCGCCCTCCCTGGAGAGACCAGCCTGCCAGTGTGTGATGAATGATGCTGGTGAGCCTGATATTCAGAGTTACCTTTCTTTAAAAGGTTTATTGTGAGGAATGAATAGTGGTACGCCAGGCAGGCACCAGAACCAGACTTTAAAGATGATTTAATGGCCGATGGTGCCGGCAGGAAGAGATGAGCAGGGGACCAGAGGATGCAGGCAGCGGTAGACCAGAACAGGCGATGTGGACCGGGGAACCACCAGAACGGGCAGAGCAAGCGGCTGGGGAAACAGGCAGCACCCAGACACAGGAGATTTTCTTTAGAGAAGCGAACAGAAGAGTTCAGCTGGCTGAGCACACAGGAAGTGGTAGAGATGAAGCACATCAAACGAGACTAGATGAGATGAAACGAGAAGAGACGTTCTGGCAGGGATGAGTTGGCTGAGGCAGGTGTGTGTAGACAGGTGAACAGAGTTAATTGGTGCAGCAGGTGAATCTGACTGAGAGCAAGGTGTTGACTGGTACAATGTTCCACCTGTGTTCTAAGACACATTCTAAGGAGGCTCCCCCATACACACCTGGATCAGCTCTGGATTTTTACAGAGTAGAGTTCAGCTGCATTTTAGACACAGTATAAATTACACATTACAGAGAGGGTTTTTGCAACCAGGCATTCAGATAATAAAATAACTGAAAAACTCACTACTGAATATCACCACAAAACACGCAGCAATTCACAAATATCCTGAAATGCAAGAGGAAGACTTGAAAGTGCAATTGGCCATGTTTTCTAAGACCAACATTATTAATTAAATAAACCAATCTACAACAACTTTTAGAGCCTCATATCAGAACATTTACTCACGTCAGTCAACTCTGCGTCACATCTGAGCCTCGGCAGGTTTAGTGTCCGCTTCAGTGAACACCAACGTTCAGACTGGATTCACAACGACATTCCAGTCTTTCACCTCCTGGAGTCATACTTTTTTGGTGTTATTTTCAAAGGATCTTTGACCTTTCTTCATTGTTTCGCTGGGAGATGCTAATAGTAGTAACAACTAATATGCCAGCAGGACATGATAATCTTTCATAAAAACTTTTTATGCAACCAGAGCGAGCTGCTGACGTATAAATTTTAAAAAGTCAAATAACGTGGCTATGCACCTTTAATATGTTGTTTCTCTTTCTGAGTTCATTCACAAATGTTTAATAAAACATATTTTGAATAAGGCATGATGTTTTGGTGGGTAGATGATTATGTGCTGTTGCTGTTGAGCACCATCTGGATCCAGCAGCATTTTTCTGTTGTTGACGGGCCTTTTTAGTGCAAACTAATTGCCCATAGGCTATTACAAAAGTAACTACTTAAGTACTACTTAAAGCCCAAATGAAATAAAAAGAACTTAATTGCCCCTGGCTTCAGGCACAGCAGTAGAACGTGTGACACTGAAAGCTTTGGCAAAATTAACAAAAGAAAGATTGTCTACCTTCCCCAATATATTTTATAAATATTGTGTAGAATTAATGTTAGAAATATCATCAAATGCATATAAATGCACATACTTAGTTGTAAATGTTTTATACATAAAGTACGGGGAACGGCAGCCATGTTTTTTCTCACTGATAGAAACTTGATATGTGAATGAATCGGCCAAATACAGCGTAGGACTCAAAGGTATCGAGGAGCCAAATTGTGACCATAACTACGATTCCCCCTGTGGTCCAACGTGGATATTATACGTTTTTCAGTGGGACTGGGCTGAGCCACGTTGTTTTTTAATCACAATTTATTCTTCTTTGGTTTGACAAGTTAAAGACTTTAACAACTGAAACTTTAAAACGTTAACTCTCCTCCCTGAGGCTCTGATTCTGCCGTGCAGCACTCGGGTTCCTGGTTTGAGTCCTCAGGATTTCTGAGATGATCTTTGATCCTGGAAAACTGGTTTCTGGGTGATTGATATGTGTTTTTTTTTCTCTCCAAGCAAACAAGCTTCAGAGTCCTGACAGCAGATCTGTTGCTGCTCGTTAAAGTGAAACAGTGTTCAGACCCACTTTCGTTCAAACTTTTTACTCTCTCTGTCAGCACTTGTCATAACGGCGTTTCTGCAGCAGAGAAATAACCTTTAGGAGGAACATTTAGATGAATGCTTCAACGGCTGTTTATCTGATAAATCATTTATTTGCTTCTCCGTCCTCCTTATGAATTTACTTTGCTTTAAGAAAACCGCTGATGGTTTAAATTATGCTTGATTGATTAGAATAGACTAGAAATAACCTTTATTGTCACACAGTGGAGAAATTCAGGTGTACCAGCGGCAAAGCCACACAGAAAAGGAAGCGTGCAGGGAAACACAAGATGTAAAATATACATTAAAACAGAACAAGAGACTACAGTAAGGGCAGATTTAGAATGTAATAAAAAATAATGTTCTCCATGACCATGAGTTAGACAGTGTATGTTTAACTGAGACGTGGCAGCAGCTGAGGGATTTTAATTCAATTCAATTCAATTCAATTTTATTTATATAGCGCGAGTTCATGAAACATGTCATCTCGAGGCACTTTACAAAGTCAAACTCAATCATATTTTGCAGATTGGTGAAAAATTTCCTATATAAGGGAACCAGTTGATTGCTTCACAGTCCCGACAAGCAGCATTCACTCCTCCTGAAAGAGCGTAGAGCCACAGTGGACAGTCGTCTGCATTGTTGATGGCTTTGCAGCAATCCCTCATACTGAGCATGCATGAAGTGACAGTGGAGAGGAAAACTCCCCTTTAACAGGGAGGAGAACCTCCAGCAGAACCAGAACCAGGCTCAGTGTGAACGCTCATCTACCTCCACCCACTGGGGCTTAGAGAAGACAGAGCAGAGACACAGAAAGCACAGAAGCTCACATTGACCTAGTAATCTGTTCTACATTAGACGGTAATAGCGGGTGATCGGTCTTCCCTTGAAGAATAAGGCTAAATTTTTTTTTACTCTTATAAAGTAATTTCTTAGTTGGCTACTTTTTTATTTGAGTAGAAATATATTGAAGTAATTCTGCTCTTACTGAAGTACAGTGTTTGACTACGACCATCTATCCAGGGTCAGTGCTACCAGCCTGTAGCTGCTGAGATTCATTGTGCGGTTCTGGTACCACACAGGAGGTCCTCCACAGCTGTGGTTCTCCCTCAGCTTCAGGCTCAGGATGGATGCATGTGTCCGAAACGGGTCGGTTCTGCAGACAGGATGAAACATGGCAGCTGGTTGGTGTTAGAGGATCTGAGTCTAGGTGATTCAGCACAAATTGCCAAGCCAGGAAGTAAATGTAAACCATATTCAGCTATAAACTTCTTTTCAATCTCTGTATTTACTATTTGATCTTTTTGTGTCATTTCTTATTTTATAAAGAATGAATGAAGCCATAATTTAACACAGATGAAATCAGAATAAAAGTTCACATGAGGCTGAGTCAGAACTTTCTCGTGCTTTACGACCCAACTTCTGCCTGCAGGATCTTTACATACCGAACAAGTCTAAACACACTGCACCTGTGCACATATAACCTGAGAGGAGCCTGGGGCGAGGGGCGGGGCTTAACATCCTTTTGTTCAGGTGTGTTGTCATGGAAGCGTTTCATTCAGCTCTGCAGACGTAAATTCAAGCTGATAGTGAACCAACATCAATAAAAAAACTGCCAGCCTGCAGAAACCAGAGGTGGTTAAAAGTTGTTGTTGTTCTTGAATCTATAATGATTAAATTAAACATTTCTCATGAAACACTCATGTGGTCTGCCGGAATTCAATTAAATTAAAGTTAGAGGCTTTGTTGTCATTAAACATGTGCATAATGAAAATCAAAGCACCCATGCTGCTCATAGAAAACATTAAAAAAGGAGCATAAAACATCTGCAGCTCCGACAGATCAGGCCAGTTTTAAAACCTTTTAATATTTAGTAACATTTAACATAAAGAAAACTCTTGACAGCGTGTTTTCTTCACCCCATTAGAAACGTCAGCCTAGCGGCCGGCAGCGACCAATGGGGCGTGACGTGCAGTCAGGGGAGGCCAGGCCTCCCTGGTCATCATGGAAAGAAAGAAAATATATAATAATGATAATATAAATTGTGATTCACTCCGTAATTTGTAATAAGTAATTTTTTAATCTAAGTTCCTCATTTTTTATCACATTCTCTTTAAAATCGCAGACGTTTCGCTATTTTTCATGTAAATCCTTGGTGGCGCTTGATAGTGAACCCGGTGAGGCCGCAGCAAGCTTGGCCTCCCCTGGGATTGCGCAATCCCATTAACTGCGCTGGCTTCCATTCTGTGATGCATCTTCCTGTCTCTAGATCATAAATTCAATTGTTCAAACAGTTATGAACTGATTTTCCACAATTTCATATATGTGGATAGCTTATTGTGTTTTGGTCATCAAACTGTGTGCAGGTAACATGTTTTCGTGCTGCTGGCCAATCATAACCAGTAAAGAACTGGTTGTAGGTGAGGCCTGTAGTTCCTTGGCCTCTAGGCAGGGGGCGCTCAAGGAGCACCGCTCCTGATCCTAAAACTGTAGAGTGACAGCAAGTTATGGATGTATAGGGCTTGGGATCCGCGTTGCATTGTGAGACGTGGCGGCCATGTTGATTAACCTGACGCCGCCAGATATCCAGATGTATTTGCTCCGCATATCCATCTGGAAACCTTCCGTTGAAGTAATTTTGGGAAGGGGCGAAAATACTGGTTAGCTGATTGGCCTATGTTGGTGATAGACGGGCCAAATAAACCAATCAGATCAACGAAGCATATGACGTACTCGTCAACATGCTTCGTCGTCGCTCGTAACAGAGCGACAACGAAAAAACAACCACAAGCCAAGCTACTCTTGCTGCTGCAGGTAAAGTCTCGTTAGCTCAGCAAAGAAATACTCTGTAATTCCGATAAAACTTGCTCGATAGCCACGCTAACGCTAGTTTCATCGGCTGAAGCCGCCATGTTCTTTAGACTGAACTGTCGCGCTTCTCGTTGCGTCACACCTCAACCCGCCTCAAAGCCAACACTGATTGGACGTTCGTTTGGTGAACGGCTCCAAATTTTCTTTAACGGAGAGTAGCCAGACTGATCTGCGAGTGAAACCTTGAAAGCTCGCGAGATCAGGATGGTCTCACGAGGCTACATGTTGATGGCAACGCAACGCTAAAATACCTCTGACATAACGTTATTGAACGAAGAGACGTAGAAGTAGAGTTGAGAAAGAATAGATAGAAAAAATATGTTAAAATCCCGAAAAGGATCTGAAATTTACCGGGACACATTAAATAGAGAAACCAGGGACCGGTATGTTGACAAAATCAGCATTATTATGGAGCGCCGACGACCACTTGTTGCCACTGTTTTGCATATCAGACGTCTTCGGCTGCCTTGTTTGTGGTGTGAGCGCCTATACTTCATAAAAGTTCCAAAGCTACAAATCCTTGGAGTCTCATGTGCAGTTCACGAATGGATGGGTTCAGGAGCGGCAGATCTTAAAGCCAGCAAACAGTGGGAACACGGTAATTCGTACAAAGGTAAGCTGCGCTCAGACGGGCTCTGGCACCTGCTAACCGTTAGTGCTAACAACCACTCACGCATGTAATGTACTTTTAACTAGCTGCTATGTGTTTCAAAGGTTTAGTTAGTAACGTTAACTGCCAGCCCTCCCTAAACCCTCCCTGTTTTCTCACGTATTTGAGCCTTTTTCTGCTGCCGTTTTAGTATTTATGTGCATGAATGTGGTGTCGCGGCTGAAGGAAAGAAACAATGTAGGCTATAAAATAAAACCGTGCATCTTTAACTTACCAGAATGAAAATGCAGGGAACACACTCTCATTGACATCGGGATACTGTGGAAAGTTATGATCGGTCATCTTACAGCGAGCCGACGACTCTTTGTTATCTCTGACACTTGTTCTCCGTGGTTCCGCCTCCAGGCAGGAAAGCGGTGGAAAGTTAACCCATTTTCTATGTTTTTCCCATGGCGATCATGTGTTGCGCTGTTACAGCCCACAATACAGCAACGGTTTACCATGGTTGAAATCAAGTTAAGGTAAAATTGATCAAATTAAAACACGACTGAGAGAGGGAGTACAGTGCGCGGTAGTCATAGGCAGTAGTCTGAGTAGCGGCGGCGGGGCATTCAATATGGCGGCTACACAAAGTAATATGTCATGACGCCCAAGCCCTATTATTAGCAAGTTTGCTAAACAAGTAAAGCACTAAAAAGACTCTAAACATCCAGCTGGAACAGGACTGATGAAGGAAGGCTTTCCTCCCTGGCAGTGAACTCCACTGAGACTGAGAGACTTTTAAAACTGAAGAAGATAAAGAAAACTTTTACCGGAAAATGACCGATATTTTTGTGCAGAAAGAGCGCCGCATGGACTTCATTTAAAAGTAGAGGTAAGACAGCGATAATTATTCATGTTTTGTTTTTGTGATAAAATGTGCGTAATGTGGGTTATAGTTTTTAAATGTGTTACAAATGCAGAAATCCATAATAACTCATAAACTGTTACCAATCAAATGACAAATAATTTAGTTTTATTTTTTTTCATCAAAGAATAAGACGACGTGGAGTCATAGATTTTCACTGGAGTGGTCAAAGTTTTGGCGCTACAGAAAACAGAACCAGGTGGTTCTTTCACACCGGCTGAGGTTGCTACGTTCCCCTTCTTCTCCAAGTAAAACCTGTATCTCGGGCTCAGCTGCTGTTCGAGACCGAACTCTGCACCGAAGCAACCGTACCGAGACCACCTCCTCCAAACCGACTCTAGAAAGGTTTGCTCATGGTGTGATTGCGATCCGACTTCTGAAAGAGCGACCAGGTGTTTGCTGCTAGCTAGAGCAACGCCTTGCATTGTGGGATACGGTTAAAGTGAACAAACGGATAAACTATGGCTGCACGATCTTACCTTAAATTAACTCCTCCATGTTTTCTACCTGCTCAGAACATCCGATGCATGCTTTCACATCTGGATCTCCTGATCGGGACGCATCGGAACCATAAACAGACTCAATGTTATGGGTTTGAAGTAACAAGTTAATCCCGCCCAAAGTAAACAGGCTACAGGTGTAGTCGCTAGTCCAGACTTTGTTTTTAACTTTGATCTCAAAGTACGACAGAAACAACACATCCTGAAAACCTTTCCAGGTAAGGTCTGAGTTTGAGTTCTGTTAAACCTGAGATGGTCATCAGTACAGCGCTGTAATCTGCAAATCACACGTTGGATGGAGAGTCAACACCCGTGTTGCTCTGTGTTTCAGATGAAGAGCCCTCCTCCTCTTCCTCCTTTGGGCGTGACAGCCCCTGAATTCCTCTGAGTTTTCCGTCTCATAACTTGATCTCATAAACCTTTTCGTCTTTGTCAGTCAGTTGTCACTTCTTGCTTTCATTTCTCTGCGTTGACAGATTTATGAACCTGAATTTATGAATTCTGGTTTACAGTAATGATCGAGCTGCAGTGCTCTGGAAAACGACTTTGCCCCAACGAAACATCTACAAATGTCCTCATTTAATTTAAATGCATTCCCTGAACCAGTGATGCTGACCTCTGACCCTGCAGCCAGAGGTGCTTCTGCAGACTAGATGCATGCCACATCTTTCAGATTTTTATTTATGTTTTTATTATATTTATGTTGAATCCCCTCCTTTGCAACTGTTGTACTTTGTGTTGTTTTTTTCAAATAAAGCCCCAATAAAACTCCTGCAGTTTGCGGCTGGACTGAGATGAGGCACGGCAAGGCCAGGCAAGGCAGGATTATTTATAGAACACCTTTCAGTAACAAGACCATTCAAAGTGAGATGTAGAACAGAACCCCAGGTTTTATATCTGTTCCCTACAGGTACATGATGGACTCTCCCCTCTGCTGGGCACTAACTTTAGCCAATATGGACCTGATTCTAGGTGCTGAGGTTCTGGAAGGACTTCATCACAACACTCTGCAGGAGATTTTCCTGTTTGACAGAATGTGACCCCACCCAACCGAGAAAACGCATGAGAACACTTAAATAAAACAAACACTGATAAAGGCCGTAAATATGCTGATTGTGGCACGCGGTTGGCATGGAGTCCAGCTCTGCAAATACCTGAAGGCGGTGTTCACGATGTTTCTGCTGATGACAGAAGAAAATAACGACGTTCCTGCTGTATTGTCTCGTAAACACATTGGATCCAGTTTATACTGGTCCCACTTTACCCTGGTCTCAGTTTATACTGGTCCCACTTTACCCTGGTCTCAGTTTATACTGGTCCCATTTTACCCTGGTCTCAGTTTGTCCTCATCCCAATTTATACTGATCCAAATTTATCCTGATCCCAAATTATCCAGGTCCCACATTAACCTGGTCTCAGTTTTAGCTGAACGCAATTTATCCTGATTCCTGTTTATCCTGACACCATGTTTTCCCAATCACAATTTGTCCCGGTCCTAAATTATCCTGGTCTGTTCAGAAGAGAATAATTCCTAACCAGGTCATCACGCCACTTCACAACAAGTCAAGCAGGAGCTGCATGGCTGCTGCACCCAGGACGATGTGTGCAGAACACGTCTGCTTTTAAACGGATCCTAAGGTTTATCGTCTCCCTTAGCAAAAATTGATAAAGCTGCTCCGACAATCACAGCCAACCGTCCGTCAAACAAAGCTATAAAACCTCGGTTAAAAGAACCCGTCACAGCGTCAGCATCCAATCATCTTCACACACTGACTCCACTGAGTCAGAACCGTCGCCTCCTGTGTTCCAGCTTATCTCTCCGTCTTTAATCATTAATGAGATTGATTACTGGGGGGTGGATTTATCTACTTATCGGCTGTTTTACAAATGCAGCATATTTGTGATTTGATTGTTGAAACCACAGTGAGGCGATCAAGATAAGCCTCTGTTGCCTCTTTAAATAGTCGCTAATGTTGCCTCCCAGGTGTTCCTGCTCACCTGGAAGGGTCTGCTTCAGGAACCGGACTCCACAGGTGACCAGCACCTTCTGTGAGTTCCACTTGGAGGATGCTGGTCATCAGAACAGAGCTGTCTGACCTCTACTTTAAAGAAGTTTCCAGCTAAATTGAAAATGTGCTTGATGTTCATCACATCCCAGGTTCTGGAGTCAAGTGTATCTCCTCCCAAACTTCCACTAAATCCCTGCGGTGGAAGCGCAGAATGTTTGAAGACGGCGGGTTTGGTTTAGTTTGCATTTTAAGCAAAGAGGGTCCATGATGTGAAGAACAAATGAGAATCTGTTTCTCTGGAAATGCTCTCTGCTCATCCATCATGCATCACATCTTTGGGTTTTACCGCTGTCATTGGTGGATAATCATGGACTACTTCTGCAGATTCTTTATTCTCACTTTTTCCCTAATTTTTCTGCCTTTGATCATGAATCAGACAGAGGTGATGCTGAAGGAGGCGCAGTCAGAAGGTGACCGGACACCTGGGGTACCTGGGCGTACCTGGGCATACCTTCAGCTGGAAAACACACGGCGCCTTCCTCTCATCAGGAGACTCTGACTGTTTGGAGTCTCTACAGACCTCCTGTTGATCTTTTAGAAAGAACCACTAGAACCTGTTCTTTGGTGCCGTGGAAGCAGCTGGTTTGGAAACTTAACAGTTAAATCAAATCTCAGCTCGACACTTCGTACCTGTTAAGACCACAGGTACAGCCGCGGGCACCTGGCCATCCGGCGAGCAGATGACAAGATGTCGGACACCACAGGTGTTCTGAAACCTGGAAGACGGCACCTGGTTCCACTCTGTAAACTCAACCAACATGTGAATTTTTATAAACTGGTGTTTGTGGGACGATGCAGCAGAAACACTTTAAATAGCCTTCTGTCATCATGAACGCAGCTCCACCTTCAGGTTCCTGCAGAACTGGTCTCCATGCCCACGCCGTTCCAGAAGGAACATATTTACGGCCTGAGTTTGTTTTATTGAAGCTGTTCTCTTGGCCGGGTCACATAACTTTCTGTGATTGTTTCCAACAATCAGTACATTTTGTTTAGACAGATATGGTGTTGGCTGCCAGGCCGTGTCCCTGTTTGCTTTTTGCTGTGTAGGATGGATGAATAAATTTATTCATCTATTCATTTGTTTTAGTGACTCTGATTATCGTGACTCGGCTCTTTCCTTTGCTCTGCTAATTTGTCTCTTTTGAACAAAACAGGGAGGATCATTGGTGTTTGATGCCAACATCCCTGAGGAACCCCGGCGCTATACTGACCGCTGTGTCTGAGAGGCCGGAGTAAATTTCACATGTTCTGGTCCATTAAAAAGAATTAATTTAAACAAAAGGATTTTTTTCAGAAGATTGTGTGGCTGAAATAAAGGCTGCGCTAAAATCATCTGGCATATGCAGAGGAGCTTTCAAGATGTTTGAGAACCAAATCTGAGGAGAATCAGTTCAGGAGACGCTCAGTGGACTCCTCTGTTCACACCAGGTGGTTCTGTTCATGTTTAATAAAGGACAAATGTGTAAAATAAAAGATTTCATGTTCAATCACAGCTGAATCAACAAGTCTTCTTGTTTCCACAGGCTCAGACTGAGAAGATCTGAGCTGCTGGAGGACGCAGCTTCTTCTTTATGTTCCTCTGGTTGTTCTCTCTGCAGCTTTGTGCTCCTTCCTGCCTTCTCCTGTTTCACATCCGGCAGCTCTACGTTTTTACCATAAAAGGAAATGTTACCTGCAGTTCTCCTGTTCTCTTGCCAGCGCCGATCTTCTCCGGCTCTAAACTTCAGCAGCTCCATTCACGTTGTGAGAAACACACCGACCGGGATGATGAAAGGAGACCGTCGGATCAGTCAGAACCGACTGCAGATCCATTAACCACTCAGAATCTGACACCGTCCGCCTGCAGCTGACGGCCCGGCTGTCTGCAGCTGCTCCAGTGATTAAGATCCAGTCTGAACGTTTCTCCAAGCAGCCGGACCTTCCACTAATCTCTTATCGTGATCTGCATCAATGGTTTATAGACATTTTGATTAACGGGCTTTGGTTTCACTCCGTTTCAGTCCAGTTATCGTATTGTTTGCCTAAATCAGAGGTCTGCAACTTGCAGTTCTGGAGCCTCAATGGGCTCTTTGGATCTGCCACTTAGTAACTCTGGCTAAAACAGGATAAAGAACCAAGTAATATTTTTGCCATGATCCTTGGGTGTTTGTGTTTTTGACCATTTCCTTGTTCTTTATTTAGGTCTTAAGGACTTGCCATATTCAGTTAATTTCTCTGTGTTCAACATCGTCTCTAAGGTGTTTCCATATAGGTCCATTCCTTTGTGTTTAGTTTACTCATTTCTTCTGTTCCTTAGATCAATGTTAGTCTTTTTTCCCTTTGGTTTTAGTTTCTCTTAGTTAATCTCCCTTTGTGTTAATTAGCCTCCCTCCCTCAGCTTCCCTGCTTCTCTTCTTCCACCCCTGCATCTGTAACTAAGATCCGTGTTTGTATTTTTTCCTCGCTGGATTCTCCCCGTTTTCTGTCTTGGCTCCATGCCAGACCTGTAAGTTTTCTACTTTATTATTAAAATCCTTCACCTTGATCCAACTTACAACCTATTACAAAACTGTATAACATAAATGCAGTTATAAAAACAAATGCAGATTTTTATTTAGCATTTTTTCAGCATTATGAGTGATATTTTTTCTGGTCAGCAGGGTGGAAACTATCTGTTTTTCTTTTTTTACATATTTTTTTCCCACAAATATCGACCTCCCTTAGAAGAAAATGTATCTTTCCCTCTTTTGCAACAGTTTTATGTTTTTCTTTATTTCGAAACTAAAAATAGAAATAAAATGTTG
This sequence comes from Fundulus heteroclitus, assembly GCF_011125445.2. NCBI lineage: Eukaryota > Metazoa > Chordata > Actinopteri > Cyprinodontiformes > Fundulidae > Fundulus > Fundulus heteroclitus. The sequence goes on along the minus strand of NC_046376.1, from coordinate 2,145,157 downwards.
GTTCCTTCAAAATGACATCACATTTCTTATACTAGACTTATAAGTTGCCTTTAATAAACATTAGCAGCTCTAAACAAGAAGAGCGCCGGACTAGCAGATCAAACCAGGACATTTTGTTGTTTAGTTCAGATAAACTGTATAAACTAGGCCTAATGGTGCTACTTTAATCTTACTGTGCAACTTTTTACATTATCAGGTGAACTTGTTTAGTCTTGCAATATTTATATTGAAACCATGTCAGTGCTGCCCTCTTAGGGTCAAATGGTGGCTATTGCAGTTAAATTTTCCTAGTGGTTCAAACGATCATACTTTTGTCATCATAACCCGACGAAAGCGTCTCAGTCAGACACGTATTGCCCGTCGCCCCTGTGGCGAGTCAGATTAGTGTTTTGTGTTACTGCTTTTAACGTTAGCCAATCTCAGCAACAACGCTGCTAACGTCACTTTATCGCTCAGAAACTGCTCCCATCCTGTCCTCCACTGCCTCCACAGGACCGGCTTCAGACATCGCTGAGTCAGCACCTTGAGCCAGCAGCTAAAACGTATAACGCTCAGCCCCGCTGGGCTCCATCAACCTCCGATGATGAGGAGGGTGAAAAGTCCTCCACCTCAAAAGACTGATCAGTGGCTAAACCACCAGATGTCACTCTTGTCACTCCATGTTTTAACATGTCACTTTCCCTCATCCTGACCGCAGCCTCCACCGCTCATGCCCACGCTTAGCTGTGTCTCATTTTTCAAAATGTGCGGAGTTATATCTTTACCTAGGGGTGAGCTGCACTTTGAATTGTTGGTTTCTTTCGTCTTCAGCGGAAACATCATGAATACAGGCGCTGCCGATTCATGGACGCCACCAGAGCGGAGCTTGCACTCAAAAAAGTGAAGCAGGGCAGTGGTCCGTTTTATGTTACCATTTCATTTCCTGTTAACACATTGAAAAAGTTTTTTTTTTTATAAAAACAAGCAATTATGCATATTTACAAGGGAAATATCAATTTAATGCAACAAACAGAAATGAAATGTTGACATAAAGTTGTTCACTTTTTTGCGTGAAACGTCGGCAGCAGGTTGGTGGTTTGAGGAGAAGACTTGTAGCCAAAGAGGGCATAAAGAAGCATGCTGGGCCTGCAGAGACGGGTATAGGCAATGGATCGATGAATAAACTAAGTGGTGATAGGTCAAAGATCAGAACACTGAAACCTTGGGCCTGCGGTCAGGACCTGAAGTCAGTTCAGGTGGAGAAACAGAAAGGTCCAAGAATGGTCCACCATCAAAAGCTAATACCCAGCAGATCAGAGAGAGCTGATTTCATGTATTAAACAGAGAAGATGATTGAGTGACCTGTAGAGCACAAAGCAATAAACTATAGCCTGACATGATGAGACCCGAAGAGCTGCTGCAGGGTGGAGCAGCCCCCCTGAAACCCCCTTCTATGGTTTCACCCACAGGAATGCTGACTGTTTAGAAACTGTGAATGAAGGTCAGACGGTCTGTGAAGATCTGCTCTGGAGCTGCAGATGTTTATTGTGGGTTTATCCCAGTTTCCCACATGGTTGTGTGCATGTAATCAAGATTATATCACGATTGCTGCAGGTTAGCCTGCAGTGTGCGCTGATATCAGATCAGTAATCTGAGTGTTTATGGCTCAGTCATGCTGCGTTTCATCTTCTTGGAGAAGATCCCAGGATTTGTTCTTCTATTTGTTTTTACTTTCTAAAAAATCCACCTTAAACCTCCCAGATTCGCCGCGCCTTTGAACATCTGTCTGAAGAGATTTTCGGGGGATTTATTTCACGCCGAGTGTTTTCCTTACTGATCCTGGTGCTGGAGGGAGGTTCCTCCGATGTGTCTGAACTGGACCCAAGTGGTCAGGCCATGAGCTCCAGCAGCTCAGGCAAGCGGCTCTGGGTCCTCCGGAGCTTCACGGCTCTGTTCCAGCAGGTCTGTGGGAAATATCTGCCGTGCCACGCCGTCAGGTCCGCACACGCAGGGACCCGCCTCCTGTCAGGGTGGGGATGCTGTTGAGCAACAGCAGGTTTCTGCACGCTCACCCGGAGTGGTTCTGTTTGATGCTCCGCCGCTCATCAGCTGTGTGTTGATGCATGTTTCTGCTTCACTGCACACATGATGGACAGTTTTCAGTTTTCATCAAACTGATTTAAGGTTCTGTCTCATGGAGTTATGGCTGCTTAACTGTCAGGTCTCCAGTCTCCAGTCAGTCAGAGACACACACAGGCAGCATGACTTGCATGGTTTTGGATCGCAGGAAGAACCAGAGAGAACCCAAATAACCACGGGGGGAACATACCAATTCCACGCTGAGGGAAGCAGCCCTGATTGAAGTCAAGGATCTTCTCACAGTGGAGCAAGCGTGCAAACAACTGCACCACCGTGCAAACCAACTTTCAAGTCAACACGGTTCCTTTTCTGAAAATGGTAAACGAGTCCCACATTCAGATCCCACCTGAGATCTGCAGGACTTGGTTACGGTCCCAGCAGGTACTGGAGTCGGTTTACCATGATCTTTAGAAACAGAAACTATTAAACCTGCACGCAGTATGAAAATATACCAGAGCGGGTCTTTGTCAGAAAAATAACAAAGATTTTTCATGTGTTGGTCCTTCAGGACAAGTTGAATATTTTCAGAAGATCAAGTCTGCAGCTGGAGATCCAGGTCAGACGTTTCTCACCAACCCTGACCGCAAAATCCAACAGGGAGTTGAGATTTGTATCTCAATAAATAATTATATCTGTTTAAAATCTATTAAAAAGTTACAGGACATACACCAATGTTTCATAAAAGAAAGTTTATTTTAAAAACGAATAATACAAACAACCTTTTTTTAAATTAACACTACAAGAATTAAGTTTTCAGCTTTTAGGTGCATCCCTTGTCCAAAACATCTGAATAACTTGAACGTCTCGTTAGCAGGCCTCTGCAGAGCTGAATGCTGACTGTTGGTGCAGGAATGCATCTAGAAGCTGCAGCATAGCAGCTCTGGAGGACTGGACTTGGACCCTCAACCCGCCCCCTAAGGCCAATAGATTACTGGTGGCAAACTGCCACATCTGGGGTCCTTTTAATGAAACAGACATTCCTCCAAGTGATGTTTTAGATCTTAACATCTAAAGGGCTCCTTGTCAGGATTCATGCTGTTAGGAGCTTTGAAATCATTTGACTAATCAGCTCTGGAAAAAGGTTTTTAACATGTATGAAAGTCAACTATAGAAAAGACAAATGTATAAAATGCATTGGCTCTGGTTCCAAAACGTTGAACTGCTGTTTGTACGATGACACGACTGGCTTTAAACCCGATCTGCTGGTTCGGCCCCAAAACAATTTAGCTGCATGTACAGACAAATAGGATCTTATCAGTGGAAAGCAGTTAAGAGTGATTTTTATGGTTTGATAAAATTTCTAAATAAGAGCCTCCAGTCTTAGTCAGACATCCACACCCATTAATATTTCATCTCATTTACCCTTTGGGTTTCTTTGTTAATGATTAGAACAATTTAAAGGGTCTCCAAACACACCAGGTGTACCAGATCATTAGTTGTGACCTAAGAAGCCACCAGCCATTCCTCCTGGTTCCTCTCAGTCTCTCTTCATTTCACATGTGGATACATCCAAAACTATCTCCACCACATTTCTGTTTTAGAATGTTTCTGAAGAAGCAAAGGGGCTTTAATAAATCATCACTGGCTGGAACTTCCATTGAATCAAAGTTGTTTTTTTACTATTTATCTGGCTAGTCGTTAATAACCACGGTAGCTAAGGTAGCTAAGGTACCACCATCAGTCTTAGACTGTTTCCACAGAGGGTGTCTGAATCAGGAATATGTTATTCACCTTTAACAACACCTTCCCAGCACCACCTGCAGCCGTGAAAGAATACAGGAGCTGTTTGGGTTGTTTAGAGTTAAAGCCTGATCTAAGGTTTGAGTCACATCTCTGGACATTAATGCCAGGCGATGCACTGATTAATGAGACCTTACAGGAATGATTGGCCTTAAATAAAGTCCCTGATGTTAAATTTGAGCTGTGAGTAGATCAATAAAGAAACCTTTGATCATGTAAAAAGGTAATTCTCATAAAGGTGTTGCTTGTTGGCTGAAGAAAGAATCATAAATCAACAACTGGCTGCATGTTCCTCAGCTGACAATAAACTGTGCAACTGGATGGATGGATGGATGAATAAATGATGGATGGATGGATGGATGGATGGATGGATGAATAAATGATGGATGGGTGGATGGATGGATGGATGGATGGATGAATAAATGATGGATGGGTGGATGGATGGATGGATGATGGCTTGATATATGATGGATGGATGGATGGATGGATTAGGGATGGCTGAATGAATGGATGGATTAATGCCCGGTGAAAAATGACCCAACAGGTGAGAGGGTGGAGGACAAGGTTACATTGTTAAAGTCCTGTGAAACCTGAGAAAGAGCCTGGGGGGTATTTTGTTCACTTTCTGCTCACAATAGTGTGGATGACGTCACAGGCTGCTTCAGCGTTTGTAGGTGGAGAGGTAGGAGCTGCTAGCTGTTGGGCATAAAGACCTGACCCCGACGGCTAGTCGTTTAACATCTGTGGTGCAAAGTGTCTCTTTAATTGTAACACGTCCTGAGCTGCACCATCTGTTATTAACAAGCAGAGCCACGCCCACTCCTCGCTCCTTACCGCTGTCACTCTGATCACATGGAAGCCGTCTAGATCTTACATTTCCCATGATGATAGAAGGAAACACCATTCTATACCTTTTCCTCAAGGTATGTCGACTTCTCCCTGCCCGTCTCCAACAACTCCTCATTTTTATCTCCCTGGGGATTTATGGCTGAGCCGCTGCTGCCGTGGCTGGGTTGTTAGCAAGAGCTAGAAGCTAATCCCTGCCATAAACAATGGCTGCACGCCAAATTTCATATAAAAATGAATGAGCAGCAAAATTGACCAAAAATGGTTAGATCCATCTGTTGAATGCAAAAGGAACAGGTAGAAATGATTTATAAAGTTTGTAGAAAATCTTGGTGGAAACATGGAGCCAGTGACACGAGCCGCTTGCTGTTGCAGCGCTCAGGGAAAATAAAAAATGGTTTCCAGTAATTTAACTGACAACTTATAAACCAGATCACTTGGATAAACTTAATTAAATTCCTTGTCACCAACTGAAACGGTTCCTCTAAATTTTCTCTTTTAAGAGTTTAAAGCAGGTAACTCTCACATAATTATTCTAAAACATTAAAAATCTTTAATCCAAAGGACCCAACAGGGTTTTCAGTCCTTGTTTCCTGACCTGTGGAGTTCTGGTTCTGGTCTGCATTGAGAAGTAATGTGAGGACTGGTGTAATCATTCAGCTGCGTGATTGGTCACATTTCAACAGAGACCAGCGAGGACCACATCAGAGCCATCTGATAATTAGGGATGCCGCAGCTTTTCTGGACCCTGGTCTAACAGGAAACCCTTCCTGGTTTGGTTGTTTTTGGAGATTTAGCGACAGACTAACAGGTTGCTGATAAATTTCAGCTCTGAGTCCAGAACCACACCCTGGTTTCTGACCTGCTATGTGGCTTTTTTGGCCTCATTGGGCCTCATTTAGCAGAATCTGGAGCAGGTCTGGTTGTCGCAGGTCTCCCGGGTCAAGGTCCATGTCAGAAGCTGTGTGCATACGGGCCAACCCCAGTGTAGAAATAGCCGGCTGTTGATTAATGCCTGTTTATTTATAGTTTCAGTGGCTCTGTCCACACCGTTTCAATCATAGATGAAGTGACGCAATGAAGATGAAGTGACGCAACAGGACATTACTGACGCAGTAAAAGAGGCAAAAACTACCTGAAATGATGCTTATTCAAACTAACTCAGTTGCTCCAAATGTTTATATATTAACGTCTGACGGCCCTCGGACCCAGATCAGTTGATCGGAGCATCAGTCTGGGCCAAAATGAAACCACACCTGTTCTCAGGTATGTACAGCAGCGTTCCTCAGGCCGGTCTGAAGCAGACCCAACACTGAAGCAGCGCCACCCACAGGCCGTTGTTTGAACATTTAATGTTCTGTTCGGCCCGTAATCCCTCAGAGTTCAGAATCACGCAGAAACAGGGTTTCAGGTTCAGCAGCTATCCGCTTGAGTTTAGTCACAGTTGACCAGAATATTTCCTGTTTCACAAAATAAAACAAAGACAATTAACTTTTTTTTTTTTATATATACCGTTTTCAAAGTAAAGCGATAAACAGTAAAATCTAGGAAACACCTGTTTGGGCTGCATACGATAATAATTTTTCAACAAAGCTTGAATTGTTCTGCTGCACCACCCTGATGTGCACCTGGTGAGCAGGTAAAGGTGTCATCAGGTCAGCTCACCTCAGCGTTGGTGGCTCGTTGGTTTGTGTGCGACACAGTGGTGCATTCTGGGCCTCGTGAAATGCTAGTGTCCAATAAAGCTGAAACAGAACCAGTGAGCTCCAGCTTGTGCATCTTCATGTCTGATGACCTTCATCTGTAAACGATGCACAGAGTTCCTCAGTTTCACTGCATCAGCCAGGGAGGAAGAAAGTTTACTGTCATGTGGGAAAAAGTTGCTGTGCTGGACTCACATGACAGAAATAAAAATCACCAACTTCATGCTTAAAGTTAACTTCAATCCTATTTACTAGTATTTAAGTGCAGATTTAAAGCAGTTTAAGTCATTTTAACTTTCAGAGCTCTAAAATCAAATTTTATTATGCTCATAAAGCCAGTGGTGGCCAGATTTAGCCTCATGAGTTTATACCTTGAGGCCTAATGTGCCCACAGCGCCCCCTGCTGGTCAACACTTAAATTGACATTTCAGCAGTCTGACGGTCTCTTGGCTTCTATGCAGCAGTGACAGCAAGGTAAAAATCCTCCAAGAATATTCATTCATTCATTCATTCATTCATTTAATGTGATTTTGACTGTCTGGTTAACTCGTCACACAGAGTTTAAATAATATTTTCCAGAGGTGGGTGAGCCATGATGCTTATGATTATGTGGCTGATTTTGTCTTCATTTATTTTCATTCGGCGGCGGTATTTCTCCGCAGAACCAACCTCTTTGCTTTGGAGAAAAGCTTTCCAGACGCAGCTGAGGAGCCAGAATCCCGCATCAAGCCTGTACTGAGGGGATCCTCTGTCTTGGTGACTGGCCTGGGTTCTGCCAGGTTCTACCTGTGCACAGAATGAGCTCCTCTGAACTCCGTGACCAACGGAGTCTAGAGAAACGGACTCCGCTGGTCACTGTGTACATGTTTTCGTCATGCTTAAATTTCCCCATCATGGGACAACAAAGGTATTTCTATTCTATTCTATATTGGTCTCATGAAAGAGAACCCGGGGTTTGAGTTTGGTTGGCAACCATCACTGCACTGCTCAGATGTCAGCACAGGCATGTCTACAGAGTCTGGGCCCCTAGGTCGTTGGCTTTTGGCACTTCATTTGGACTTGCCTGTGTTTCTGTTGTGAGGCAGGCCTACGGCTACTTATCTGAAAGACAGAACTTCTCCTTTGATGTACGGTTCTGCATAAGAAATAAAAAAAAACTAAGCCAACTTGATCTAAAGCTTTACCTTTAATGATCTCAAACACAAACAGGGGGAAATGTGCTTTTGTCATCTTTGTTTCAAAATAAGAGTCCCACACAGGCAACAATCATGGACACCAAAGGAAATTTTTAAAGGTAAATCTGCGCACAGAGATTCAATTCATTCAATTTTATTTATATAGCGCCAATTCATGAAGTCATCTTAAGGTTCTTTCCAAAGTCAGACTCCATCAGATCCTCCATGTTGGTGAGAAAGTTTCCTCTCTAAGGAAACCCAGCAGGTTGCATCAAGTCTCTCCAACCAGCATTCACTCCTCCTGAAAGAGCGTAGAGCCACAGTGGACAGTCGTCTGCATTGTTGATGGCTTTGCAGCAATCCCTCATACTGAGCATGCATGAAGCGACAGTGGAGAGGAAAACTCCCCTTTAACAGGGAGGAGAACCTCCAGCAGAACCAGAACCAGGCTCAGTGTGAACGCTCATCTGCCTCCACCCACTGGGGCTTAGAGAAGACAGAGCAGAGACATAGAAAGCACAGAAGCTCACATTGACCCAGGAGTACTTTCTATGTTAGAGAAGACAGAGCAGAGACACAGAAAGCACAGAAGCTCACATTGACCCAGGAGAACTTTCTATGGTAGATGGTAATAGAGGATGATCTGCCTCCCCTGATGATGTCACAGCTAACAGAACGCCAGACCAGGGGTACCTTCTATGAAGAGAAAAATGACAGAGAACAAGAAGTTAAAAGCTGAATTAACAACAAACAATGCAGATTGGAGAGCAGTAGGAGAACTCAGCAGAGAGAGATAAATAGGCCCTGATGTCCTCCAGCAGCCTAAGCCTATAGCAGCATAACTATAGAGGTAGCTCAGACTTCCTGATAGTAAAGAATTACAATAGTCCAGCCTTGAAGTAACAAATGCATGGACCAGTTTTTCAGCATCACTCCTGGACAGAATGTTTCTAATTTTGCTGATATTCCTGAGGTGAAAAAAGGAAACTCTGGAAACCTGTTTAATATGGGATTTAAATGACATGTCTTGGTCAAAAATAACACCAAGATTTTTAACTTTATTACCAGAGGGCCAAGATAATGCCATCCAGATTAAGTGATTAATTAAGAAGTTTATTTTTTGAGGACTTTTGAGATGATTGTTCTTGTCTACAGCATGAATCCTGGACGGCACCAAGGAGAGGAGAGGTAAGTGTGTTACTATCTGGAACAGAGAACAGAAACGGGCTGAGGACGTGTTGTAGAAGCAGTGGAGATGTTAACCTTAGTCCAGTGTGTTAAATTACCTCTTTTATAATAAAGCAGGTCAAATACACAGAACATTTAAAAGTTATGGCCAACAGCGATGGTTGAACTGAGGTCTAACCACAATAATTATCACCAATCACACAAAGAAAAGACAAGATGGGATGAAAAGCCTGCGGCATGCTGGGGGTTGTAGGCAGGACGTAGCTTGCTCCTCCGTTATTCGTGCCCTCAGCAGCCAAAGACACGCGATTCCTCCACTAAACCTGAAAGGCAGGTAATCATCCGTCTTTTCTACTCCTGGTTATTCTTTGAGGGTCACAGGAGGCTGGAGGCTAGATCCAGAGTCACTGGGTTAGAGGTGCGGTACACCCTGGAGAGGTAATCAGCGTTCTTTTAATGACCGCAGACTGACGGGTAATTAGAAACAGACATCACTGGAGGAGCTTTGCACCCATCCTGGGCTGGAAACACTTTGGGATCCTCCAGAAGATGATGGAGGCTGTTCCTGATGAGACGGACATCTGGGTCTATTCTTCCTTACAGATCTGGAAGAATAGACCAGGCCACATTGCATCGTGGGTAACGTAGTCCGTTACCGCTTTCTGTCACGTCTGAACTGGCACAACATGGTGGAACCGGGTCAGGTTTATAGGCCTTGTTCACAAACTTTTTCAGCTCTGCGTGATTTCTCTGGGACTGCGACCAGCGTTTTGTGTCTGGAGATGTTTCTTCAGCAGCTCCCCATACTCTTCTTTCTTCATGGTTCCACCTGTTTTTCTAAAAGCATCATTCCCTCCTACATGAAAACAGCCCCACATCATGATGCTGCCACCAACGTCCTTCACAGCTGTAATGATGTTCTCTGCATTTCCCTCTAAATGCAACGATAGCGGTCACGGCCAAACGCTTCAGTTTCATCAGACCAGAGGAAGTTTCTCCAAACAGGGAAGGTCTTCATCTCGGTAATGGCTTCTTCTTCTCTGAGCGGCCTTTCAGTCCAGGTTGGTGCAGAACTTGCTTCACTGTTGATAATGACGATGATGTGGATATCTGACCAGCTTCAGCAGGATCTCCACAAAGTGATCCAGACATTTCACACCAGAACCCGTTCATCTCTGGAACCCGTCCCCTTTGTGAACCATGTGACGGCTGGACATTCTCATGCTGTAATGCCGGCATTGTTTGAGCAGATCATGCTCAATGGCACCTTTAGACACCTGGAAACTGAACCTGGTGGATGTCCATTAGTTTCTTCCTGATCTGGTGGCTGGTTTCTCTTGAGTTTTCCCTGATGTCACACAAAGAATCAGTGTTTGAGGTTTTGCCTTGAAAGACATCCACAGAAGGGTCTCCATTTAAATCAAATGTTACCTGTGTGACCTGATGTGACCTGTCAGAAGCTTTCAAAGTCATGGCATCATTATGTAGGCTTTCCCAACTTGTTTAAAGGCACCGTAAACTGAGTAAAGAAATTATCTTTCACTATTTTGACATTCGGGACGTATAACAGCCATGCATGCGGTCATATCTAAGCACAATTTAGATTGTCCTTAATTGATGGACATGTTTACGGACCCTGGCACATTAACTTTGTTTTGACTAAGGGGAAAACAAGGTTGGACCTGTTTATCTTGTAAATGCCTTTAAATTATTTTTTTTTAATGAAAAGTTATAAAAATAACTGTATTGAACTGGAGTCCTTTCAATATCATTTCAGCTGCCGGCGCTGCTGTTGGGCCATCCTCCTGTCATTTAGCAGCAACAGCTCAGTAAGGCCCAACAAATCTTCCATTGATTCATTAAAAACATTAGCATCATTGCTCCTCTATCTGATGTGAAAGAATTACGTGCTAGTAATTAAAATAATTTATTTTTTGAGTAAAGTTTTACAAAGCCAGAATGCTCAGGTGTTCATTAAATATTTATAAGAGGTCTGTTTTTTTCTTTTCTTTTCCTTTTTAGGAAGTAAATGAACACCGTTCAGCGGCAGCGACTGTGTTTGAGGCAGAGGTTTTTTATTTTTAGCAGGAGGAGTGGACTTGGGTTTTGTTGTTGCGCTTCAGCCGCTGACCGGCAGGGGGCGCTGGGAGCGCCGTCATCTCATCTGAACTCAACACACGAAGCGGAGCCAGCAGCCAATCAGCGGCCCGCGTTCAGCCGCTGCGCTGGGCTAATTGTGTTGTCATGTCGGCCGCTGGGGTTTAACCTGCGTTCCTGCGGGCTGAGGCGACCCAGACAGCGGCCTCCTGTGCGGGATCCGGCCCCATGGAGACCCCCAGAGACCCGGTGAGTCCCTGCCTCCTCTGCCCGGAGGCAGAGCTCTCTTCCCGCCTTGCTCTGCTCGTCGGAGCGGCTGCTCCAGAGAGCAGAGGCGGAGTGATCGACAGTCGGTGCTGACAGCCTGACTGCTGCGCACACTGCGGGCACAGAGGCGGTGCGTGTCTGCCGGATGAAAGGATGAGTGTTGCTGAAGGAAACCAGGCTGTGGTTCCGAGTCCAGAACCAGGCGACCGGACCCAGAACCGGCAGGAGGCTGGAATTGGAGGAATGCGGGAGGGACTCTGGTGCGGTGTCCTGTAGAGTCAGGCACTGCAGTGCAGAGCTGCAGACATCTGATCATTAAGGTGTTAATGAGCTGCAGACGGAACCAAGGTTCTGATGAGGTCAGAAATTTAACCCAATCAGGCTCGTTTCATGCATGATGGGAACAAAGGCTGTCAGAGTGACTGCTGCTGCTAACAAAGCAGGAAACCTGAGCGATTCAGACCCAATCAGCCTCAAAGACTGAAACAGGAGGAGAAGGTCCAGAGAAACCCCAGAGAGACCCGTTAACAGCCCGGAGAACTGCTGAGAAAGCTCGCGTTCACAGATCAGAGGAACCTCTCAGCCCCAGCGGGGGATGTTGAAAGAATAGTTTCTGAAGTTTGTCTGATGAATAGTCAGGATTTCCCTGAATAAGCCAGTTTCTGCAGATTACAAGCAGGAAGCGTGGCCCTCTGCAGCCTGTTGACACTGACGCCTCTGACTCTGTCCGTCCTCAGATGGAGCGTCCGTCCAGGAAGCGGCAGGATTCCTTCGGGATGCTGGACAGTCTGGAGGAGGACCGCAGCAGCTGCAGCTCTGACTCCAGCGGCGGCAGCGGAGCGTCCAGCCCGGAGGACAGCGAGGACGAAGACTTTGGAGTGGGAGGGGTGGGGAGTCAACTCACCACCTCGTCGTCGTCCTCCCTGATGCTCATTAAGACCAACGGACAGGTGTACACCTACCCGGACGGCAAGGCGGGCATGGGTCAGTCAGAAGGACGTCTCATTTCCAGGAGACGATAATTAATTAGTTTTAGGTGAAAACCCCGATAATCTCGCAGTTATTCAGTGATCAGCCTGGACCCGGCGGGTCTCTCTCGTTAAAATCAGCCGGATTATAAACATGCAGGTTCATCCGGCCCTCAGCAGACGGGGGTTCTTCTCCTGGATCAGGCGGTTCCTGCTGCTGAGAACCTTCTGTCTCTCTGTCCTCAGCCACCTGTGAGATGTGCGGGATGATCGGCGTCCGGGACGCTTTCTACAGCAAGACCAAGCGTTTCTGCAGCGTCTCCTGCTCCAGGAGCTTCTCCTCCAACTCCAAGAAGGCCAGCATCCTGGCCAGGCTGCAGGTGAGCCGCCGGTCCGAGCCAGAACCCCCGGTGGTTCTGATGTGTCGCTAACCCGGGGAACGTGTCTGCCTCGTGTCTGTCGCTGCAGGGGAAGCCGCCCACCAAGAAGGCCAAAGTCCTGCAGAAACAGCCTCTGGTGACCAAGCTGGCCGCGTACGCACAGCACCAGTCCAGCCAGCAGGGCGGCGCCAGAAAGAGCGGTGGGTGAACCGGGGCCTTCGCTCGCAGCGGCCCGGCTTCTCCTCATCAGACGCGTGACGCCGTGTGTTTGTGTCCCGCAGTCTCTGTGGACGGCTTCGACTGGGGACGCTACCTCGGAGACGGAGACGTGGCGGGGGCGCCGGTCAGCTGCTTCAAACACGTGAGCTCCTCCCACACGGCGCCGCGTGGCACCTGGGTAGATCCGACAGGTCATCCTCCCAGCTTGTGGGGATCCTCCCTGGGTTCTGGTTCTTGCTTTTAGAAGGAAGGGGAACCGTTAAAGTAAATCATCACAATGACTGAGTTAAAGAACAGCGACGAGTAAGATGAGATAAGATAGTCTTTAATGATCTCACAGTGGAGAAATTCACTCTTCACACGTCGGCTTAATAAACAAAAGAAGGTGCTAAATGGAGGAAAAGGTGCATAAGGTATATAGAGTGTGTCTACATATATACAATGTATCAAAACAGATGAAAAACTTTAAATCTGAAGGTTTTATTTGGGCGTTTCCCCTAAATAAAAGCTCCTGCTGCAGGTTCCTGGTGCTCTGAGCTCCGTGCTCCGTCTGCCTGGGTCACACCTGGGTCACACCTGGGTCACACCTGGGTCACACCTGGGTCACACCTGGGTCACACCTGGACTTTCTGTCTGTGTCTCTGTCTGTTCAGGTGCCGATGGGGAAGTCGTGGGGCAGCGTCAGTGAGGGGGTCCGGGTGGAGGTGCCCAACACCGACAGCGGTCTGCCCATGAAGGTCTACTGGATCGCCAGCATCGTCAAGCTGGCCGGTGAGCAATCCGAGGCCTGTTAGCGACATTAAAGCTTCCAGCTAAAATATGAACATATATTTCAGGATGTGGTGCATCCCTGTAAATATAGAAATTAAGAAACCTAACTTTCTGGGGGGAAAAAGCTGTATAAAGGCACAACTTGCCCCCAGTGCGGGGGAGAATATGTTAAAGGTAAATTGTGCCTTTTGATCAATAAAGTGAAATAAGGATATTTTATTCCCAGAAACTGATTCCATATAAAAATTAGACAGATTCAGTCCTAAACGACTAATTTAAGGTTTATTTAAAGTTGTTTAACAACATCAAGAGCCAATTTCCTACAAGCCTGTTTTGTCACAAGAGCTCCTCAAAGGTCAGTTTTCTTAAAGGGGACATGTAACATTTTAAAATTCTTACTTTTTATCATTTAAATTATTAAATTTTGGTCTGAATCTCTCAGTATTGTGGCTCTACGTTTCCCCTTTTTACCCCCATTCTAAGCTGCGCCAGAGAACAACTAATTTTGGTGCCGGCCCTTTAAATCTAAGGGAGCCCCCCCCCCCGGTGTATTTTTATTTTTGGTCTAATATTAGGAATATCACACAGTTTAACCTGAAAATGGAAGAATATTTTACAATAAAATAACAGATTTGAAATATTTACAAGTGGTGCCAGTGACACAGCTCACCCGACCCGACTATTTTGAATAAAATGCATCATCCAGCAGCTTTGAGCTAACTTTATGTTTGCTCTGTAGACTCGTAGTGTAGCTTAACGGAGCACTAAAACTTTTATCTAATGTTTTAAACTAGTCTATAACTGTTCAGACGCAACAATCAAAAAACATCGATCATTGAAATTTTACTTTGAAAGGCAAAATCCCGTTTTTAACCTTAATTCTCATGCAATGAGGCTCTCTTCTCTGCAGCAGGAGTGAAATGGCGGACTCTTGAAATGTGTGGTCAGGTTCTGGTTACCTAGAAACAGGTGGTGGGGGGGGGGTAAGGAGGTTCTGGTCCAACCCGACAGGTTCTGGTTGTTCCTGCAGGTTTTAAGGCCCTGCTGCGGTACGAGGGCTTCGACAGCGACTCGACCCGGGACTTCTGGCTGAACCTGTGCGTGCCGGACATCCACCCTGTGGGCTGGTGTGCAGCTGGAGGGAAACCTCTGGTTCCTCCTCAGAGTGAGTAATCCCGGGTCGGTTCTGCAGAAACGGCTGGACCTGCAGGACCAGATGAGCAGAGAGCGTTTCTAGTTTGAATACTAACTGACGGTGGCGCCGGCCCGTGATTGGCTGACGGAGTCTTTCTGCCCTCAGCCATCCTGCACAGGTTCACCAACTGGAAGACCTTCCTCATCAAGAGACTGACCGGCTCCAAAACTCTGCCGCCGGACTTCTCATCGAAGGTGAAGCACAAACCCTCCGGGTCGGACCCTCTGCTGGTACCGGGTTAGGTTCCCTGACCGTACCCATTCAGCGCTGCGGTTCTCCTAAAACACGTGGAAACGTCATTCCAGCAGTTATTGATAATTTGATGCTTGAAATATGATTCAGAACCAAGCAGCTCCGTGCAGAACATCAGAACTCAGAACTGGATCAAACAAGGCTTAAATAAACCGATGCTTTTCATCACGCTCAGGAGCTACAGCATAAACGTTTGTTATTGCCGTATTTTTCGGACTATAAGTCACACTTTTTTCATAGTTTGGCCAATCCTGCTATTTATAGCCAGGTGCGACTTATATGGTTATATGAAATATAACCATTTATATAAATATTAAATGGTTAAATATACTGACCAACAAGAACTAAGGAGTAAACATTACCGTCTATAGCCGCCAGAGGGCGCTCTAGGCCTGTGAAAACTTTATGCTGCTTCTGTACCGCTTAAAAAAATAATTAAAACATTAATTTTTTTTAAAAAACAAAGACTGAACACATGTTTGTATGTTTCACTGTTTCAGTCTGTATTCACGCAGCAGAGCGTTGTGGCTCTAAGAACACAGACAGCGACAGAACCTGTTATTGGGCCGTGAAGCTAACAGCAGCTAGCGCTAGCTAACAGCTCAGTTGTCCAGGCGATTAACAACTTTGCTGATGAACGTGAGCTTTATGTTGCTCTGAAACATCTTTATTATATTGTTAGCTTAGCACGTAGCACCGTTCCAGTCACGGTCTGATATCAGCGTAATAAAGAAAATAAATAAATAAATTATATATATTTATTTATTTATTTATTTATTTATTTATTTATTTATGAGCGTAATTAGACTGAAATGCTCTTACCAGAACTTTCCCGGCTGTAGTTGTTGGCTTTTTGTGCTAATTTAGGTTGAATTTACTCCATTCAACCTCCCTTACCAGATTTAAATGTTTTTAGTCTTGGATTGCGTGAAATAAATTCCTAAATAAACCGACTTATAGTCCGAAGAATACGGTAAACATAGATATTGGCTGAAAATGCAGTAAAGAATCAGTACATTTGTAGAATTTTGACCCGTTGAATGTGAGTCTGAGCAGCGAGGTCATGTGGGCGTGATCAGAAGAACGGATGTGATGATGCGGGTTCTGGGTCGCGGGAACCGGGCCTGCTTGTTAGAATCAGAATCAGCGGTTATTTAAAAATGTCTGAGAAAGGACAGGAAGCAGCTGCTGTCCTCCTGTGTGACGCGTCCTCCTGGTGGTCCAGGTGAAGGAGAGCATGCAGTTCCCCTTTAAGAAGCAGATGAGGGTGGAGGTGGTGGACAAGACCCACCTGTGCCGGACCCGGGTGGCCCTGGTGGAGCAGGTGAGTGCCGGTCGGAGCGCCGGTCGGGCCGCTTCTGTCCCCCTGACGGCGGTGTGCTCGCAGGTGATCGGCGGGCGGCTGCGGCTGGTGTACGAGGAGTGCGACGACGGGACGGACGACTTCTGGTGCCACATGTACAGCCCGCTGATCCACAGCATCGGCTGGTCCCGCTCCATCGGGCACCGCTTCAAACGGTCAGGTGGGTGCGGCCTTAGGCGGCGGCCAGGATGGCGGGCGGACGGACGGAGGATGACGGTGTGTTTGCTTTCAGACGGGACCAAGAAGCTGGACGGACAGATGGACGCTCCTGGACAGCTGTTTGCTAAGGTGAGCCTCAGCGTGGAGGAGGCGCGGCCCTCACAAGCTCTCAGCGGGTTCTAGGAGCAGGGATGGGCAACTAGCGACCCGGGGGCCGCACACGGCCCTCGTCATCACTCAGTGCGGCCTGCGAATAGATCAATAATAATTTAATAATGATTTAAAAAATAAATAAATAAATAAAATGTAATTATACTTTTGACCGATAGGGGGCCGTACCCAAACAATAGCAGGCACGGGCCGCTTTGCAACAGCGAGGAAGAAAGTCAGGAGCCCTGGCCACTAGCAGTGGCATAAAGGGAAAACTTGACGAGAAAGTCAAATTTTTCAGACAAAATGGGAAGAAGTATGGACATGGGGATTTTTTTTTTTGGTCTCTTGTCATTCACACACAACATAAACCGTGAGAGCTGACGTGAGTTTTGAAACTGCAAAGCTTTGTCTTAAGCAGATGATCAAACGTGCAGCACCGCGTTCACAGACCAATGTGATGCATTCGTGAGCGTCAGAAAGCTATGGTGCATTCAGGAGCATGGGACATTAGATTTTTCAGAATAAAAAGCTAACAGATGTGCATAATCAAAAAGTAACAGAAATACAATTATAGAGCATTCAGTATTGTAAGAAAGCCCACACAGTTTCTGGATAGACACATTATTGTTTGAGTTAAGTTCTGTTCCGTTTTATGCCTCTTTCCTTGTAAATTTGAAATCACCCATGCTCCTGAATGCATTGATATGGAGGAGTTTAAATTCCTTTTTTACAATTTTTTTTTTAAAGCAAACGGTTTGTCTTTTGCTTAAGGACATATTAAAATGCATTTATATGCAGAAAATAGTTATATGTTGGTGCAGTAAACATACAGATATAAATTCATCTAAAATTTGTTCTTATTGAGAATAATTTGTAGCGTCTTTCATATCCAGTTATTTGAAGTGCGTGGTCATGTGGCCCTCCAATGGTCGTGCTGAAAAGAATGTGGCCCTCTTTATCATGGAAGTTGCCCATCCCTGTTCTAGGAGCTCAGATTTCAGGTTTTAAACAGATTTACTGTCTTTACGCTAGTGCTGTCAGTTAAACGCGTTATTAACGGCATTAACGTAAACCCATTTAATTTTTTTGTCGCAGTTAATTGCACGTCAAAACAAACACACCGTTCCCTAATGTTTTTCCCCCCGCCGCGCTCTCCGGACTGTGTTTCTTTTACCCTCGGCGCTTTCCGTAGTTTCAAGAGTGCTAGAAAACTGTAGCAAAACAGATTTGTTGTCTCTGTATTTGACAAACTAAGGATGAATCACGTTGCCAAACGAAGGACCTGGAGTTACTAAACAGTTTCTAAACAGTCTCATTCAGGATATTAAGCTCCTGCCCAGTTGCAAGCACAGTGTAAGACTGGAATGACCTGGAGATTTAAAACCTTTTTCCAGGCTTAAACTGTATGAATATGGATAGAAACAGCAAGCAAAAATATTCAAAGAAATTATTGTTGTTGGTGTGAAAGCTCAGAATTAGATTTATGTACAATTTTTATTAATTTATATGTTTATACATAATACCATGTCTGTCTTTAAGAGGCAAAAAATATATATATCGGCATGAAAACAGGTATATATTTACACACTGTGTAAACATCAGGGCGTCATGATTAGTCATTTAGCCATTATAGTCCAGAGTTTAACATTTGGCACCAGGATGTTTTCATTCCAATTCTGAAAAGTGCTTGAAAAATAACAAAATAAAAATATTTTTTGTACAAGCATGTATTTTAT
The DNA here is from genome assembly GCF_011125445.2 of Fundulus heteroclitus. Taxonomy (NCBI): domain Eukaryota; kingdom Metazoa; phylum Chordata; class Actinopteri; order Cyprinodontiformes; family Fundulidae; genus Fundulus; species Fundulus heteroclitus. Next base: position 2,126,827 of record NC_046376.1, on the reverse strand, counting down.
TAGTGTCATTTATTGCAAAATTGCATATTAAAATGCCCAAACAGGCTTTTACACTTTCAGAAATAAAAGGATAAAATATGCAATTAATTTGCGATTAATCTCGAGTTAACCATCGACATTATGAGATTAATCGCGATTAAAATTTTTAATCGTTTGACAGCACTACTTTACACACTTGAGACGTTTGAATCTGAAATATCATGGGACCAGTTTCACCCACTTTGGACAAACAGTCCTGCTTTCTAAACTCTGTCATATAGGGAGTATCTTCTGTTAATTGCCTCATTTTTAATAATTCTCCTCAGTTTTACAATATTTCCTCATATTCTCACAAGACGCCCTTAAAGAAACAGGTTTTAATCGGCAGATCAACCTGCAGCATCAGACTGTTCCACGTCCGGCCAGCAGGGGGCAGCGTGGCGCCTGCTGGCTGTGACCTCACTCCTCTGCCTCCTGCAGGTGAAGGAGGTGGACCAGACGGGACTCTGGTTCCAGGACGGGATGAAGCTGGAGGCCATCGACCCGCTGAACCTGTCTGCCATCTGCGTGGCCACCGTGAGGAAGGTGAGGAGGAGCCCGGCCCGCTGGGACCGCCGACCCGACCGGCGCCGCCTAACCTGCAGCCTCCGCCCCTCAGGTCCTGGCAGACGGCTACCTGATGATCGGCATCGACGGCTCCGAAGCCGCCGACGGCTCCGACTGGTTCTGTTATCACTCCACGTCTCCGTCCATCTTCCCCGCCGGCTTCTGTGAGATCAATAACATCGAGCTGACGCCCCCCAGAGGTAGGTGTGCCCCCCCCCCCCCACCACCACCCGGCGGGGGGAACCGTCTGCTGAAGGGCGGATTCTGGAGGAAGAGAAGCGGAGGATTGGTTTTACACAGAAACGTTGGAACAATGTGTGAAAAATGGGAATTTGGATCATTGATGTCGGGAAAAATCCACCAAACGTTTAAATTGGGAAGGAAAGGCAGAAAGTTTGAAGGTCGATGAATTACAAATAAAGTGAAACGGGTCTGAAAAGATTATTGTCAGGGATGACGTCCATCTTGTCTGTCTCCTCAGGCTACACCGGTCTGCCCTTCAGGTGGTTTGAGTATCTGAAGGAGAGCACGTCTGTGGCAGCTCCAGTCAACCTCTTCAACAAGGTGAGACCACAAACCCCCAGATGACACGTCTGGGTCTGGTCCGGTCCTGAGGAACAGGTCAGGAGGTTCCTGTAGGACGAGCGGCTCCTCCTGGATGTAGAGACGTTCAGTCTGCTGAGATAGGAGGATAAAAGCATCAGGAGTTCCTTTCAGAACATTTTAAAGAACCGAGCTCAGCTTCTGGAAAACATCTCCAGAGCATCATGCACCAAACTCATGGATGGGTGGAGGCAGGTTTTAACTGATTTTGGAGAACAGGAATTATTGAGCGGTTTGATCTGAAGCTCAATTCCTCCAGCGTTTGGAGATGAATTCAATTAGATTTTATTTCTATAGCTCCAATTAACAATTCATATCATCTCAAGTCTCCTTCCAAAGTCAGACTCCATCAGATCCTCCAGGTTGGTGAGAAAGTTTCCTCTCTAAGGAAACCCAGCAGGTTGCATCAAGTCTCTCCAAGCAGCATTCACTCCTCCTGAAAGAGCGTAGAGCCACAGTGGACAGTCGTCTGCATTGTTGATGGCTTTGCAGCAATCCCTCATACTGAGCATGCATGAAGCGACAGTGGAGAGGAAAACTCCCCTTTAACAGGGAGGAGAACCTCCAGCAGAACCAGAACCAGGCTCAGTGTGAACGCTCATCTGCCTCCACCCACTGGGGCTTAGAGAAGACAGAGCAGAGACACAGAAAGCACAGAAGCTCACATTGACCCAGGAGTACTTTCTATGTTAGAGAAGACAGAGCAGAGACACAGAAAGCACAGAAGCTCACATTGACCCAGGAATACTTTCTATGTTAGATGGTAATAATGGATGATCTGCCTCCCCTGATGATGTCACAGCTAACAGAACGCCAGACCAGGTGTACCTTCTATGAAGAGAAACAAGACAGAGAACAAAAAGTTAAAAGCTGAAATAACAACAAACAATGCAGACTGGAGAGCAGTAGGAGAACTCAGCAGAGAGAAATAGACCCTGATGTCCTCCAGCAGCCTAAGCCTATAGCAGCATAACTATAGAGATAGCTCAGGGTAACATGAGCCACTCTGACTAGAAGCTTTGTCACAAAGGAAAGTTTTAAGATTAGTCTTAAAAGTAGACAGTATTTTGTAGAATAACATTATTCTGATCGTTTGAACCACTGGAAACCAACACTGGGTTAACCAAGTTTACAGCGCGAGTGAAGAAGTCACAGAACCTCACAGAACCTCAGGAAGCATCCTGGTGATCCTGATCAACCAGAAGAACCTGTCAGGAACTTACTGATGCATTTAGGACCCCTCCGCCATCTCTGTGAGCTTTAAACTCTGACGTGATGCAGAACCGTCTCTCTGTGCTCCACCAGGAAGTCCCAAACCACGGTTTCCGTCCTGGGATGAAGCTGGAGGCCGTGGACCTCATGGAGCCGCGGCTGGTCTGCGTCGCCACGGTGACCAGGATTGTCCACCGGCTGCTGCGGATCCACTTTGACGGTTGGGAAGACGAGTACGACCAGTGGGTGGACTGCGAGTCACCTGACCTGTACCCGGTGGGCTGGTGTCAGCTGACCGGGTACCAGCTGCAGCCGCCTGCAGTCACCGCAGGTAAACCTCACCGGCGGGGGGGGGATGCTGGGTTCTGAGGGACCCGGCAGGTGAACCACGTTAACCGAGGTGTTTGGTTTCAGGGTCCAGAGATCTGCAGTCTGCAGGATCCAAACAGAGAAGGAAGTCCCAGCAGTACAGAGGACAGAAGAAAAGTAGGTCCCAGCACCCGTTATCATAACCTCGTTAACAGAACCTCGTTATCATAACCTCGTTATCATGACCTCGTTATCATGACCTCGTTAACAGGACCTCGTTACCATGACCTCGTTATCATGACTTTGTCAAATTAACCTTGTTAACAATACCTTGTTATCATAACCTCGTTATCATGACCTCGTTAACAGGACCTCGTTATCATGACCTCATTATCATGACTTTGTCAATTTAACCTCGTTAACAGGACCTTGTTAACAGGACCTCGTTAACAGGACCTCGTCAACAGGGCTTCGTTAACAGGACATTGTTATCATGATCTCGTTATCATGACCTTAATAACAGGACCTCGTTAACAGGACCTCGTCAAATGAACCTCGTTAACAGGGCCTCATTAACGGGCCATAATTAACTTGACCTCGTTAACTGGTACCGCATTAACAGGACCTAATTAATTTGACCTCGTTAACAGTACCCAGTTAACAGGACCTCGTTATCATGACCTCGTTAACAGAACCTCGTTAACAGGGCTTTGTTAACGGGACCTCGTTAACTGGACCTAATTAAGTTGACCTCGTTAAGGATCAGTTTTTATTCCTGTTGATGGACTCATGCTAAAATGGTTTTAGGATGTGAAGAAATAGTCCTTCAAAGTAAAGAAATAAATCTAAAAATGTTTTAATAAATTTGTGTCTCCAAGAGAGGAAGTTACCCGTTGCTAAGCGCCCCGTCAGCCTCTCCGGCTCCATGGTAACGGGAGTTCCCAGGAACCTATCAGGAGACGAGAACGAGACTCCGCCTGATTACCCGTCGCCGCCTCCTCCGGCCTCGGCAGCCCAGCCGCGCTCCGCTGACCCCGACGCCGTGGGGGACGCAGGTAAACACTCTGCTCACCTGTACGCCACAACAGGAAGTGGCGCCCCCTGCTGGAGGAAACATGCTACTTCAGTGCCGTCTCTTTTCTCCTAAATGTTTCTCTGTGGGCTTCGTGTCTTTTAGTGGGGACAAACAAAGCCAGTGATGTGTTTGCGCCTCCTCAGCCTGCTAACTGGTTATAGTGACATAAAGCATGCTGCTGTTTTCAGTAACCGGACGTTAACGATGATCTCACAGGGATTTAAACCCAGAAAGCTGATGAGCTCTTTGTGCCTCCAGGTCTGCAGCTGGAGATCCACAACAACACAGGAGGGACGAACTCCTCATGTCAGCGATCAGCTCCAGAAACCAACGGCTCGTCCGGAGACTTCCTGGCCAACAAAGATCAGTAAAATCTGTCCTTTAGCATCGAGCCTTTTACTGTGATGAACACAAACTGCCGTCCGCTTCTCCTCGTCGCTTCTCTTCCACAAACCTCCAACTTCTCTGAAACCAAAGGTCAGAAACTGGCCTGAGAAAGAAGGAAATTCACGCTGATGGCCGAGAGTCTGGGTGCTTTTGCAAAGTGTTTAAAGTTCGGACGTTTTTTCTTTATTTAAAACATCTTTTACTCCTTTAAACCGTCCAGCAGTAGAAAATCTGAAGGGCATCCTGGAAACGACGGCTTACTTTCCATCATTTTCAGGTTTTAATTGTTTCCTGGAACTTCAGTTTATTGTTCTAATTGGTTAAAAGGTTTTCTGTCAGGTTGCATCGAGTCACTGACTCGCTGGGTCAGAACCTTCCTTCCAGGCTGCTTTAATGAGGCGACTCGTTAACGTGGTAATAACAGCATAACGAGTTACACGTCAGAGCGCAGCCTGATCATAACGAGTAGCCTGCAGGGTCCAGAACACATCCTGCAGGTTCCCGGGAGAACGTAGAAAGTACCGGGTCAGGAGATACTTTCTAATACCGATCAGTTTCCAAACAGTAACCATTGGCTCATGGATGGTGTTGTTTTGTATTTGCACCCTCAGAGAAGTTACCCCCATCTTTCAGAAAAGAGCCCTGCCGGTTACTGAAAAGTTCCCTGAAAGTTACAAAAGGTTACCTCTAAATTTAGAAAGGTTCCCTCTGAGTTACAGAAAACTACCTGCCATCTTTCTGAAAAGCATCCGGCAGGTAAGTTACAGAAAGTTTACCTCAATTTATCTAGTAAAGTAACCTCTAAACTCCAGAAAGGTTCCCTGTAAGTTTCACAAAGGTTACCTCTAGAATTTGGAAAAAGTACCCTAAGTTACTTAAAAGTAACCTAATTTTTTTAATAAAAGCACCTGATAGGTTATTAAAAAGTTACAGAAAGGTAGCCTCAGTTCTTTTGTTAGAAAAGCACCCTGTAGGTTACAGAAAGGTTACCTCTAAGGTAGTAAATGTTCATAAAGTGTTGATGAAGCAGATAATTCTGCTGCTATTTGAAAATATTTATTAAGGTGTATATTTTCTACTTTTGTTTCTCAAGCAAAAGTAGAAAAATGAAAGGAAAGAAAATGTTGCCATAAAGCAGATTTATCTTTTTGAATATTTAGCGCCTCAGACTCTCAGCACTGGGGATTAAACGTTAAATTTTAAGTCTTTTCGGCTTTTCTCTGGTTGAAGTTGAACGGACTCGGCAGGTTTCACTCCTGATGGAGCCGGGATTAAAACCCGGGTCGCTACATCACCGAGGGGCGGGGCTAGAAGACGACAAATATCTAAAAATCCTTCTGATACCTCAGAAAACAGATTTCAGATAAGCTGAAGAACAAAAAGGTTTAATTTGATAAAGCAGATTATTTCAGACAGATTAAGCAGAATATATTTGATTAGAGCAGAAATCCTTTATTCTAACAGTCTAACAAATTCACAGTTTATTCTCACTTTGTTGTCGAGTCCCTGGTATAAAAACTATAGAAATATAAATGTTTGTGTTTTTATGGTCAGTGCAGGAAATGTTTACTGTTTTTTTTTTTTTTTTTTTTTTTCTAGATGCAAAAGATGAACTAAAAGTTTTAAAGTTGAATCGTTGGTCTGTAACGTCACACATCTGGTTTTCTGACGCATAAATTAAAAAAAAATCCATTTTAAATGGAATAAACATCCCAGGTTAAAGACGTAAACAGGTGGGTTTATTTCATGAAGCACTGAAGGTTTTATTGATGTTAAACTGATGTTAGGAGACATTTATTTTTACATTCTAGTAAAAAATGTCAGAATTAGAAGTTTAAATGGACACTGGAAGGCAGTTTCTCCGAAGGACAATTCTCTGTCAGTCAGTATTATTTTGTTGTTAACGACTATTTGTTCATGTTTTGTGTAAAACTATAAATTTGATTCTCCTGAATTTAAACCTGAATCAGAATGAAGGGAATACGGTTTATTTATTTATCTGGTTTTGGTTTAATTATTTATATCCAGTAAATCTAAACTTTGAGGAAAAAGTCCAAAAACGAATTTCACAACGAAACGAGGTTTTTATTGCAGATCTGAGTCGTGTTTTTCTATATTTGATCCTACCGGAGGTCTGAATGGGAGACGAAGGCTTCCCTCCATCTCCTCTCATTCGCCGTCCAGCTGAAGAACTGGAACCAGTTGCAGCGGAGCCGTGAGAACCGGTTCTGTTGCGTGTTTTTTGTGTGTCCCGGTGCTGTTCGTGGCAGGAGGTTTTACGCCTTCAGCTTGTGTTTTTATATCTGTGTCAGATTTTCTACGATCAGAACATGTTGAAGGTCTTCCTCGTCTCTTTCTGACGTCGGCGTTTTAAAGCAGAGGTTGATCCCACAGGAAATATGTCCTAATGACCTCAGAGTCCGATCCGTTCACATGAAAGCTGAACCTGGTTCCCGGTGCCGGTTCTGTTAGCCAGATCTCTGTTTAAATCTGGAGCTGCTTCAGATGAGTTTATGTGGACGAAGGCTGAATTAAAGAAGAACGTCTGGAAAAGCAAATAGCATCCAGGCCGTCTACACCCAGGTCCTAAAGAAGAAGAATATGAAACATTTTATTAGTTGTTCTGCCATTTTTTCCATCTTTTCAAAGATAAGCAGCCCAGATCCAGAATATAATCTAGAAAGCCTGCTGGGATGGTTTAAACTGAACATTATTTAAACCAGGAGTACTTTCTATGTGAAAGATAAATGGCACCAGAAGCTCCTCTTGCGACTTCATCTAGGAGAGAAAGATAAAATCTATACGATAAAAACAGGAGAGGAGTTAGTCGCAGCAATAGCTTCTTCACTTTCTGTGTCTAGGAGAGAGACGGAGTTAGAGCGGTGTCATCTATAGAAAGAATGGGTGGCAGCGGTCGATGGTTCCCTTTCAAGGAGTCAGAGAAAAGCAGAGCCAAGAGGAAAAATGGAGAGTAGTAGGAGAAAGTAGCAGAGCTTGGAGAAGTGGTCACCTGTCACCTATGGCAGCATTAGAGGGACAGAAAACCTGAGACTCTATAAATTTTATCAATAATAGTTTTGGATTTTATTGCTTAATAGGTCCTTGATGTCCTCATGTTGGGAGTGTGACCTGAAAATGTTGCATTTAGCTTTTTGCCTGCAGCTGAACGCAAATCCTTCTGATTCCTGATCAAATCATCTGGGAAAAAGAATAAAAATGAAATCTCTTCCAGATTGATTGAGTTCTAGAGCGATGCTGAGGTCACGAGACGTTTATCTCCTGTGGGACCGCCGGCTCTCCCACCGCAGCAGTGGGTGTCGGCTGTTAAATGTGAAAATAAAGCTGAAGACGTCGAAGAACGAATCGTTCTCCATGAATCTGTGAGTCGTGGATCGTTGTGAACATTTATTGGTCTGAGTTCAAAGGTGTGAAAAAAGGGATTTACTGTAACGGAGCTGGTGTGTCGATGTTCTGATGAAGGTTTTTATACGTTGTGCAGTTTTTGGCAGCATGATTGTAAAGAAATATTAGATGTGATATTAATGACTTTTTATGCAATAAAAGGAAAAATATACAGTGGTGGAAATTTCATGAGCGTCTGCTTGAAGAGACAAAATGTCCAGTTTATGCATCCAACCGTCATCCATCCAACCATTAATTCATTCATCCAACCGTCATCCATCCAACTATTCATTCATCCATCCATCAACCATCTATCCAATAATCATCCATCCAACCATTAATTCATTCATCCAACTATTCATTCATCCAACTTTCATCTGACCATCATCCATCCAACCATCATCCATTCATCCATCCTTAATCCAGCCATCATCCATCTACACTGCAAAAACAAAACTAAAAATAAGTTAAATCTTCTTGAAATTGGTGCATTTATCCTTAATTTAAGCTGGTAAATAAGATAATTTGCCAATGGAATGAGATTTTTACACTTAAAATTGGAACAACTCATCTCTATCATCTTATTTCAAATGCAGGATGTCTAATTATCTTATTTTAGGGGTGAAAATACTCATTCCATTGGCAGATAATCTTATTTACCTGCTAAAATCAAAAATAAATGCACTAATTTCAAAAAAATTTGACTTTTTAGTTCTGTTTTTGCAGTGTAACCATCATCCACCCATCCAATCATATCCAGGGTTGTCCTCTCCAGCCAGCTCTTTGTCTACCCTCAGGTCTCCTTCCACTGTGACTTGAAGAACATCGTCCTACGAAGGCGTCCAGATGGACTTCTCTCCACCTCGGTGCCGTTCTGTCTATGCAGACACCGTGTTCTGTTACTCCACAAAGTTACTTCACTTGGAACAGTAATACTGGACCCGGTCGGCCAGGATTACCCCAGGAGGCTCCGTGTTCTGGCTTTCACCCATGGGGTCCAGCCAGGCACTCCCACAATGACCCACAGGGGACCAGACTTCTCCAGGTGGTGCTGTAAAGAACCAGTTGATTGTGGATTACTGTCCCCAGAATTGTTTGAGGTATTTTTGAATAAAGATCCAGGATCAGTCGGGTCTGTGGACATCGGATCAGAACAAAGACATCTGAAGTACAGAACCTGGTTCTAGCTCATTCCACTCCATATGGCAGCTGTGTTTGCTCTCTAGCTTCTCAGAGGTATCAGATCCGCAGTTTAAATGTCTAATTATCCTGTTTAAATAAATCATTAAAGTAGACAGCTGCTTAGGATCCACTTTCAGTCCAGAAGGCATGCTAACAGTGATTTATTGTTGGGTCGGGCCGATGACCCGGAGCCAAGAGTATCTCCTGACCTCATGTCCAACTCTCATCTCTACCCATACAGGCTTTATGTAACAGGGCCTGAAACTAAACATTTAATCTTTGAAGCAAACTGCTGGTTCTACGATTGTTTTTCCCACTGCAAATAAGAGAATATTAGATACTTTTTACGGTCCATCTGAAAATATTAGCATATTGTGATAAAGTTCATTATTTTCCATAATGTAATGAATATTCATATATTTTAGATTCATTGCACATTAACTGAAATATTTCAGGTCTTTTATTGTCTTAACACGGATGATTTTGGCATACAGCTCATGAAAACCCAAAATTAGCATACTTCATCTGACCAATGAAAGAAAAGTGTTCTTAATGCAAAAAAAGTCAACCTTCAAGTAATTATGTACAGTTATGCACTCAATACTTGGTCGGGAATCCTTCTGCAGAAATGCTTCAGTGCGGCGTGGCATGGAGGCAATCAGCCTGTGGCTCTGCTGAGGTCTTATGGAGGCCCAGGATGCTTCCATAGCGGCCTTTAGCTCATCCAGAGTGTTGGGTCTTACGTCTCAACTTTCTCCTCACAATATCCCACAGATTCTCTGTGATCAGGAGAGTTGGCAGTGATACCATGGTCAGTAAACCATCTACCAGTTGGTGTTGGCACTGTGAGCAGGTGTCAGGTCGGGCTGCAAAATTAAATCTTCATCTTCATAAAGCTTTTCAGCAGATGGAAGCATGAAGTGCTCCAAACTCTCCTGATAGCTAGCTGCATTGACGCTGCCCTGGATAAAACCCAGTGGACCATCACTCACTGTGGGTAGTTGACATTTTGGCATTTCCTTCTCCCCAGTCTTCCTCCAGACTCTGGCACCTTGATTTCCAACTAACACGCAGAATGTGCTTTCATCTGAAAAAAGTACCTTGGACCACTGAGCAGCAGTCCAGTGCTGCTTCTCTGTAGCCCAGGTCAGGCGCCTCTGCAGCTGTTTCTGCTTGACCTGGGGAACGCGGCACCTGTAGCCCATTACCTGCACACACCTGTGCACGGTGGCTCTGGATGTTTCTACTCCATACTCGGTCCACTGCTTCTGCAGGTCCCCAGAGGTCTGGAATCGGCCCTTCTCCACAATCTTGCTCAGGGTCACCTCTTCTTGTTGTGCAGCGTTTCTGCCACACTTTTTTCTTCCCACTGAGTTAATTTGATACAGCACTCTGGGAACAGCCTATTCGTTCAGAAACATCTTCCTGTGTCATACCCTCTTGCTTGAAGGATCACTGATGGCCTTCTGGACAGCAGTCAGGTCGGTTGTCTAACCCATCATTGGGGTTTTGAGTGATGAACCAGGCTGGGAGTTTTAAAGGCATCAGGAATCCTTTTTCAGGTGTTTAGAGTTAATCTGTTGATTCAGATGATTAGCTTCATAGCTCGTTTAGAGACCCTTTCATGATATGCTAATTTTGTGAGATAGGAATTTTGGGTTTTCATGAGCTATATCATGCCCAAATCATCCGTGTTAAGACAATAAAAGACCTGAAATATTTCAGTTAATGTGCAATGAATCTAAAATATATGAATGTTCAAGTTTTATCATTACATTATGGAAAATAATTAACTTTATCACAATATGCTAATATTTTGAGATGGACCTGTATTTAGAGCTGGGAGATTTTGATAAATAAATAAACTTTGTGAATAGGACTGCAGGCTCACAGACAGATATTCCACACGTCTAAATTGAGATAATTTAAGCCTTTATTAACTGCACTCAGCTGAACCATGGCTCCTTGACAGCAGGACGTTCCTCTGTCATCACTACAGTGGTGTAGATATGTGGAGCTAATTGTTATAATACTGTAATAATATCAGATATTTTTCAAAGTGTCCGCTGTCTGAACGGTCATATCGCACTTCATCTGTCTCTCACTACACGTCCAGACACACATCAGTAGTAGTTAGCACTCCATAAAGACCGTTATTAACAGCTATGCTGCTTTATTCTTATCTTCGTCTTGTTATGATGTGGTCTTAATATTATCGGCTCCCGTTGTTCAACAGCTTTCTAATAATAACAAGGAGAGATGTCAGCCGGTATCCGTGTTTTTTATTCACCTGCAGTGTGAACGTAGCCTATGAGGCATGTCAGTATCTGCTTACATATAGCCATCGTTTTAACCTACTGTCGGCTGCTTTGGTAACTGCCTGATAACATTATGACTCCTCCATTGGCGGAGTTATGAACACAACCATCCCTTCCAGTGGTTCCACCTCCTTGTTAATCAGTCGTTAGTATCCCCCCCCCCCCCTAACTGTCCTGTGTGTGGACCAAATGAAGACTACTGGAGACATTTCCTGCCGGAGGCAGAACTAATTCTAATTCTGTCTGTTGTATTTTGAACTGGAAATGGGTCGGGTTGCATTGTTGTTGAGAAATATTACCTTCGTACCCATAAAATATCCCAAATCAAGTGGATGTATGAGGAATGAAACTTAATTTTTTAGATGTACAGGATTTGTATAAAGAACCTTTGGTTTACCGAGGAGGAAATATTGGATAAGACCAAACAGCTGGGTTCTGTGAGGTTCTCAAAGATTGGTTAATTTGGGTTTTGTAGATTTGGTTTGTATTAATCCAGTCTGCCATCGAAAACCTTCTTAGACTGAAAGATGGCCAGACTTTGCCAAAGATGAGGACGGACTCTGGAGAAAAAGAATTGAGCTGCTGGGTTTAGTCAATCGTTTCAAGTCTGTCTCTGTCTACATTTCATGTTAGAAGACAGCTGTCTCCGTCCGTCTGGACCTGGATCAGAGCCTGATGCGTTTCTCTGATGGTGGAGGGCAGGATTCAGCTGATGGCTCTGTCTGAGATGTTTCAGCATCTTTGGCGTGACTGAAACTGAGCCAGAAACGTGTAGATTTCCCCCCCAGCACCTTCTAAAAACAGCTTCCTGCACCTCATGCTGACACTGGATACCTGCTGCTCGGGTACCAGCTGGAAAACTGGCTGAAGTCTGGAGATGATCAGATTCATGCAAACGGGGTAAATTTCTTCTTGCATGCTTGAGGGACTGGTCCTGTTCCTAGAAGGAATCTGTTTCTACAGCAAATCCCAGTTCAGCACCTGGAACCAACCTGAGAACCAGGAACCCGTTTAGGAGCAAGTGCTGAGGTCAGCATCCAGGAAGAGCCAGGGTCTATACTGAAGGTCCAAACGGGCCCAGGAATATGTGGACCACTGCCTTAACAAGCTCCAGAGGATGAGTCCCAGTGAGGCAGTCGCATTGCAGCTAAATCTTTGTGGGTTTGCATGGACTTTGTCTGTTCTCCCTGTAGATGTGTTCCAACTGCTCTTAAACATGCTGTTGTACAACCTCTGATCAAAAAGGAAAATCTAGATCCCTCTGTGTTGTCCAACTTTAGGCCTATCTCTAAATTGCCATTTTTATCAAAAATTTTAGAGAAATTGTTTTTTATCCAGATTGAATCATTCTTAGTGGCCAATGATTTACATGAGAATTTTCAATCTGGCTTCAAACCTTTTCATAGCACTGAGACAGCACTGATGAGAGTTTTTAATGATTTAATGCTGACTGTTGACTCAGGAAATCCTGCTATGCTAGTGCTCCTTGATCTAACAGCTGCCTTTGACACTGTGGACCATGGGATCCTCTTAACGTGACTTGAGCAGTGGGTGGGCATTACAGGATCTGCTCTCTCATGGTTCCATTCTTATTTGACTGATTGGAGCTTTTCAGTGCAGCTAGGTGAATTCACCTCATCTTCAGCTCCTTTGAGTTCTGGGGTTCCCCAAGGTTCCATTCTTGGACCTCTTCTTTTTATTCTATATATGTTACCATTAGGATCAATTTTCAGGAACCATAATCTTTCTTTTCATTGTTATGCTGATGATGTCCAGATCTACTTTCCTTTAGCATCAAAATCCAACAGCCCTGTACAGTCATTTTCTGACTGCTTAAACGATGTAAAATCTTGGATGACCTCAAACTTTCTGAATCTAAATGAAAATAAGACCGAAATCATAATGTTTGGTTGTAGTCCAGCAGACTTTGCTGCTGGCTTTCTGGGTCCCCTTACACCTAACATTCGATCATCAGCATATATCTTGGTGTAATATTTGATGACAGGTTGAAATTCGATCGCCAGGTTAGTTCGGTCGTAAATAACAGTTTTTACCAGTTAAGAATTTTATCGAAAGTGAAAGGGTATCTGCCACGCAGAGATCTGGAGACTGTAATCCATGCTTTTATTAATACAAGATTGGATTACTGTAATTCATTATAAATCTACTAATCCATTATATTTTTTTGCATTGTGTTTATGTATTTTAGCTTTCAGTTTTTATCTTAGGCTCTGCAACTGTGATTTCTGTACAGCACTTTGGAAAACCCTGGTTGTTTTAAATGTGCTTTATAAATAAAGTATGAGTTCAGTTGAGATACACGGGTTCTCTGGGTGCAGCTTCATCGCACCGTCCATAAACGTGACTGTCAGGTTAACTGGTGCCGCTGGATTGTCTCAGGAGTGTGTCCACAGTTGTGGACCTGATGACTTCCTCTCCCCCCAAATAACCGCTGGAGGCGGGCACCAAACCCACCGACGGGAAACCACTGGTCACATGTGGAGAAAGGCTCCACCTGAAGCTGAAGCTCTTTTATCGAGATTCTCTTAACTTTTCCTTTTACGCGCTGCTTCAGCTGTCACTCTGGACCAGAACCAGAACCATCCACACTGTGAGGGAAGGTCTGCCCAGACATCAGGGGTCCAACCTGAGCTCCGTCTGGAGGGGACATGTCCCTCATCCCTTCAGAGCAGTTTGGCTTGATGCCTCTGGGGGGCGCTGCTGCACACATACAAGCAAACCTAGCAGCTGTTCTGTGTTTTATTTGGTTTATTTTTCTTTTAGGCCACTTGGGCTGGTTTATGTTTATTAACTTTGATATGAAGCAGGTAAGCTGACAGGTTTTTTTTTTGTATAAATGATGGAGAATATGAAGTTTGGATTCAGGTGTTCTGGTTGTGGATTAAGCAGTAAAGTGGATATTTTCTTTCTGTGTTTGGTTCCGAAGTTAAACGTGTTTTATGGTTTATTTCCATCATTTCATGTGTTGCTCAGACCGCAGAGCTTCTGCCAGAATCTGACACTCGGACACATTTGGTGGTTAACATGAGACTTTATTGATCAGTGCTGCATGTTTGGTGGAACCAGTGAAGACCAAAGCGTCGACTGTAGAGTGGGCGGGGCTAACAGATGAGTGGGCGGAGCTGACGGACAGGTGGGCGGGGTTTACTCGTACAGGAAGGTCTGGGCGCAGGGGGTCCAGTTGACGAACTCCTCGGCCTTGAACCAGAGATCGACCTCCGTCTTGGCGTTTTCCAGGGTGTCGCTGCCGTGGATGATGTTCCTGAGGAGACAGCAGCGGATTTATTGTCTTCTACAGCTTAGAAGGTTTGGTTTTTAGCTTAAAGATTAAAGTTTCCTAATACCTTAAATTAGTAAATAAAATCAGAAGATTTATTTGACATTTAAAAAGTTTATTCTTATATTACAGAAGTGTTTTAATAAAAGAAAAAACTAACATTTTAAATTAAGATGTTTTTTTTTATTCTGGGTCAGATTGGATCAGAACCTCAATAACAGCAGTTTTACTTTTTCTGCCTCTTTAAAGTTTATCAATTTGTTAAAATCTGGGAATGTATGATGTCCATATTTTTTGGTTTCTAAATGCACAATTCAATAAAATTTTATTTATATAAAATTTATATAAATAAATTTATATGAATTTTACAAAGCTTTACAAAGCCAAATTCAATCAAATAAATGTTCTAGTGGTCAGTTAAAATTATTATTTTAGGATTTCCAATGTTTTTTATTTACTTTTTTAAATTTGTTTTAATGTTTTTTCCAGTTAATAGCTGTTTATCATTTTATTTCATGAAATTTGACTTTTTGTCCTCATTTTTCCTAGAGACCAAAGTTTTGTTCTGACTTGAGGTATTTTATTTATTTATTTGTGTTTCCTGGATCTAAATTTGAAGTTTTAATCTTCTCCATGTTTAGGTTTTCTGTAATGTTCTTGATGCAGCGGTAAAGTTGAAGCTTCCCAGGTGTTTTCCTCACCTGCCGATGTTGATGCACAGGTCTCCGCGGATGCTGCCGGGCTTGGAGTCAGCGGGGTTGGTCTCACCCAGCATCATCCTGGCCAGCTTCACGATGTTCTGACCCTCCCAAACCTGAAACACACGGGACATCGGTCACCTGCCGAGGTCCACGGCTCGTCTATTCTTCTATATTCTACTTTATTTCTGTTTGTTCAGAACCTTTGAGACCTCTGCTTTACTGAAAATCACCAGAAACCAGAAGGCGTCCAGGTAAAGGTGTTTGGCTAAAACTGATCCCAAACAGGATCCCTGCTGGGAAGCACGGCGGTGGAAGCATCATGATCAGGGATTCTTTTTAAATCAAGGGGATCTAGAGACATTGTTAAGTTTTCTTTTTTTTCTTCTTTAACTGATACCAGACCTTCCTGTCTGGTTTCAGTTAGTTCAGATTTTCTTTTTAGATGTTTAAAATATTCACCAGAAACTGGAGGAAAACCACAACCTCCATTATTCACTGCAAAAAGTTAACTAAAAGTAACATTTTCTTCAAATGAGCGTATTTATCCTGGATTTGAGCAGCAAGTTTAAATTATTTGCCAATGGACCAAGATTTTTGCACTTAAAATAGGAACAATTCATCTCCATTATCTTATTCCAAGCACAGTTTATCTTTTTACCCCTGAAATTATCTTATTTCAGGGGTAAAAATACTCGTTCCATTAGCAGATCATCGTATTTTCCTGCTCTAATACACTCATTTCAAGAATATTTTACCTTTACTTAATCTTTTTCCAGTGTTTCCTGTACTTTATCCATCATTTTAGTTTATATTCAGATATTGGTTGGACTTGCTGGTGCTTAGTCTGTCCATGTCTCTCATGTTTGTGCGTTTCTTTGACACACCTGAGAATTTATTTATCATTGAAGCAGGAGTTGAGAGTTTGACTCCTTTGCTTTGTCTGTATGGCACCAATCAGGATAAAAATGGCGGCCGGGCCCCCGCTGTGCGTCAGAGTGTCCTCTGTGACCGAGCCTTTAGAGCAGCTGACGCCACAGAAATAAAACCAGAAGGAATCTGCAGAGGCGACAGCCGCGTTGCTATTTGTGCTTTACCATGGCGAAGACGGGTCCGGAGGACATGTATTTGCAGAGGCCTGCGTAGAAAGGCATGTCCTTCAGGTCCAGGTAGTGCTTCTTCATGTGGTCTTCAGAGGCCTGGGAACAGAGCGGGAAGAAGATCAGCACCAGAACAACTCGTGACATCTCACCAAAAACAGAACCAGACAGAGATTTAAGAGAGAAAGGATCCGCCTCCAGCTGCTGATCCATTAATTAACCGTCATTCTCAGGCAGCACCGATAGAAACAGGCAGAGGCTGGAGAGACATCAGCAACAGGACCGCTAGAGAAAGGCTGAGGTCAGCAAAGCTGCTTCTGGATGGAGGACAAGGTCCTCTGGGCAGATGAGACCAGAGCAGAGATGTCAGAACAGAACCATGTCTGGAGGAACCCAGAGGCAGCGGATCAGCACCAACACCTCTTACCAACCATCCAGGATGGTGGTGGAGAACCTGGAGACCTGGCAGGTTCTACTGCTGCTGGAGGTTCTACTGCTGCTGGAGGAGGTTCTAATGGTGCAGGATTAGGTTCTACTGGTGCTGGAGGAGGTTCTAAGGGTGCTGGAGGAGGTTCTATTGGTGCTGGAGGAGGTTCTATTGGTGCTGGAGGAGGTTCTACTGCTGCTGGAGGTTCTTTTGGTACTGGAGGAGGTTCTACTGGTACTGGAGGAGGTTCTGCTGCTGCTGGAGGAGGTTCTGCTGCTGCTGGAGGAAGTTCTACTGGTGCTGGAGGAGGTTCTACTGGTGCTGGAAGAGGTTCTAAGGGTGCTGGAGGAGGTTCTATTAGTGCTGGAGGAGGTTCTATTGGTGCTGGAGGAGGTTCTACTGCTGCTGGAGGTTCTTTTGGTACTGGAGGAGGTTCTACTGGTACTGGAGGAGGTTCTGCTGCTGCTGGAGGAGGTTCTGCTGCTGCTGGAGGAAGTTCTACTGGTGCTGGAGGAGGTTCTACTGGTGCTGGAGGTTCTACTGGTACTGGAGGAGGTTCTATTGGTACTGTAGGAAGTTATACTGGTGCTGGAGGTTCTATTGGTACTGGAGGAGGTTCTGTTGGTGCTGGAGGAGGTTCTACTGCTACTGGAGGAGGTTCTACTGCTGCTGGAGGTTCTACTGGTACTGGAGGAGGTTCTACTGGTACTGGAGGAGGTTCTACTGGTGCTGGAGGAGGTTCTGCTGCTGGAGGAGGTTCTACTGCTGCTGGAGGTTCTACTGGTACTGGAGGAGGTTCTATTGGTACTGTAGGAAGTTATACTGGTGCTGGAGGTTCAATTGGTACTGGAGGAGGTTCTGTTGGTGCTGGAGGAGGTTCTACTGCTACTGGAGGAGGTTCTACTGCTGCTGGAGGTTCTACTGGTACTGGAGGAGGTTCTATTGGTACTGTAGGAAGTTATACTGGTGCTGGAGGTTCTATTGGTACTGGAGGAGGTTCTGTTGGTGCTGGAGGAGGTTCTACTGCTACTGGAGGAGGTTCTACTGCTGCTGGAGGTTCTACTGGTACTGGAGGAGGTTCTACTGGTACTGGAGGAGGTTCTACTGGTGCTGGAGGAGGTTCTGCTGCTGCTGGAGGAGGTTCTGCTGCTGCTGGAGGAAGTTCTACTGGTGCTGGAGGTTATTTTGGTACTGGAGGAGGTTCTACTGGTGCTGGAGGTTCTTTTGGTACTGGAGGAGGTTCTACTGGTGCTGGAGGAGGTTCTATTGGTACTGGAGGAGGTTCTACTGGTGCTGGAGGAGGTTCTAAGGGTGCTGGAGGAGGTTCTAAGGGTGCTGGAGGAGGTTCTACTGGTGCTGGAGGAGGTTCTACTGCAGCTGGAGGTTCTATTGGTACTGGAGGAGGTTCTACTGGTACTGGAGGAGGTTCTACTGCTGCTGTAGGAAGTTCTATTGGTACTGGAGGAGGTTCTAATGGTGCTGGAGGAGGTTCTATTGGTGCTGGAGGTTCTACTGGTGCTGGAGGTTCTATTGGTACTGGAGGAGGTTCTACTGTTGCTGGAGGAAGTTCTACTGGTGCTGGAGGAGGTTCTACTGCTGCTGGAGGAGGTTCTAAGGGTGCTGGAGGAGGTTCTACTGGTGCTGGAGGAGGTTCTACTGCAGCTGGAGGTTCTATTGGTACTGGAGGAGGTTCTACTGGTACTGGAGGAGGTTCTACTGCTGCTGTAGGAAGTTCTATTGGTACTGGAGGAGGTTCTAATGGTGCTGGAGGAGGTTCTATTGGTGCTGGAGGTTCTACTGGTGCTGGAGGTTCTATTGGTACTGGAGGAGGTTCTACTGCTGCTGGAGGAAGTTCTATTGGTACTGGAGGAGGTTCTAATGGTGCTGGAGGAGGGTCTATTGGTGCTGGAGGTTCTACTGGTGCTGGAGGTTCTATTGGTACTGGAGGAGGTTCTACTGTTGCTGGAGGAAGTTCTACTGGTGCTGGAGGAGGTTCTACTGCTGCTGGAGGAGGTTCTATTGGTGCTGGATGAGGTTCTACTGGTGCTGGAGGAGGTTCTATTGGTACTGAAGGAGGTTCTACTGGTGCTGGAGGAGGTTCTATTGGTACTGAAGGAGGTTCTACTGCTGCTGGAGGAGGTTCTACTGCTGCTGGAGGAGGTTCTACTGCTGCTGGAGAAGGTTCTACTGGTGCTGTAGGAAGTTCTACTAGTTCTGGATCAGGGGTGGACCCTGTTTCTCTGTGTGTCTGTTCCATCATGGCGTCTCATCGGTTACCTGCACGAATTTGGCGGCGACCAGCTTGAAGCCACGGTGCTCGAAGCGCTTGATGATCTCGCCACAGAGTCCTCTCTGGACGCCATCAGGCTTCACAGCGATGAAGGTACGCTCCATGTCTGCTGAGGAGGCTGCAGAGAAACACTCGTGTCAGTCATTCATGGCTTCACCTGGGTGAAGGATCAGGCTCCGCCCACTATCAAAACAACACATTTCATTGGACAAACATTCTGGGGAACCACAAGCTTGTGATTGACTTTGGAAAGAACCGTGATAACGTGTGTTGGTGCTATATGGATAAAATTTAATCCCTGCATCCTGACTCTGGGATAAAAACCCGTCGGCTGGTTTTAAATACACCCTCATTGGAAACCAGATCTGGTTTTCTGGGCTTTTCCAGGATCCAGAAACTGGGCTGCGCTGCTAATTTTACAGCTGCTGGTATTTGGTGGCGTGGCGCCGACAGCAGCTGAGGGTCAGCAGGAGATGCCCCGGTTTAACCTCCTGCTGGAGTATTATTAGGAACCCAGTTAGTGTTCTGCTGACCCTTCAGACCGTTTCCAGATGGCGGCAGAGACGCAGCAGAGCAGCACATGTTCCCACGGGTCCAACGAGTTCACCGGATCGTCTCAGTCCTTCTGCACAGATTCAGTCTGTTTTCAGGCGGTTCTGGAGGTCCGAGCAGAAAACGCTTCCTGTGCAGGTTCTGTTGGGTTTTAGTTTCTGTTAGCGGCAGAAACTTCCAGACCCTGAAGGTGGTTTTTAGTTCAGATGAGAGACTTAAAGGTTTCTCAGCTTCAGTAAGAGTTTCACACACCTGGATTACTTAATCATTCCTGCACCTTCAGTCTTTGTGCAGCAAAAAGGTCCGTTTTAACGGCACCAGGACCCCCTGAGGTCCAGGCCCGTTTTAAAGGCCCGGCTCCTGTTTGGCATGCTGGAGAGCCCGGCTGCAGTCCTGCATGTCTGAGATGCTTTAAATAAAAGGATTAGCAGCAGGCCGAGGAGATAACGCAGCCATTTGGACCTGGTGTGTCGGAGCAGGAACACGCCTAGAACCTGCAGAACTCGGGCCTGAAGGTTAGTGTCTCTCAGCTCTGGATCTGGACACCAGAGAACTTTAATTTCTGAGTAATTAGCCGTGCAGGTTCAGCAAAAGCAAAAAGCTGATTATTAAACATGAAGCTGGAGCTCTGATGTCTCTTTTTGGTAAATAGTTTCATCTTCTTTTTGAAAACAGAACAAGGACTTCAGTCTGGAAACAGTTTGTCTCATTTTACGGTTCTGAAAGCTCAGTACGACCCGCTGAAAAACTGAAAGCTTCTTAATGTTTGGCAGGAGGAGGATGCAGCTTTGTAGTTTTATCCTCCTGACTTCTGCAGCTGACCCAAACAAATCAAGGATTTTAACGTCCTCCTGCAGCGAGACCGAGTCCGACCGGTCAGTCAGAACCGAATCGTCCTCTGGTCCAGGATCTGAATTTGGAAATCTTTGGAAAGCTTCAAGGACGATTTTGGTTTTAAATCAAATAAAAACTGTGAAATGAACCAATTAAATCATGCAAACATGGACCAAAGGTTCTGAGGTTCTGCAGAATCTAGAGGACCCAACGAGCCATCAGCAGCTGCTCTCAGCCTGCAGAAACATCAGCAGCTGAGAACCCGGAGCTGCAGCAGGAGGCGGCGGTCGGGTCCACTTTAAATTCTGCAGGGCGCTGCAGACACACCTGAGCTCCTGGTTCTGATATCTACCTGAGTTCTGGGACTTGAGGAGAACTTGTGAGGTTGAGTTGCCGGCGGCTGGGATGCGACACCGAGGCCGAAGAGCCGAAGAGCAGCTGTATATGAAGGCTGGGCGGGGGGGCGGGGCCAGCTGGGGGTCCGGTTCTGAATCTGTGGCAGCCGCTGACGGCTCGCTCATTTGTGCATGTTTGTCCGTCACTGACGGGACCGTTTTAGAAGCCGCTCCAGGAGCCAGGAGCTGAAACTGAAGATGGTCATAAAAAAATAAAAACATTTTCACTAATTTACTCCCTTTGATCAAATATGGAAATATGACCAATAAAATCAGACTATTTAAATCAAATAAAAAACTACAGATGATTTTTAAGTTTGTGCTTAAAAGGGCCGGACTTTTTACAAACATTAAATTCTAACTGACCCTTATTTCATTTAAACCTGGTCAGTAGCTTTAAAAATTAGCAGCAGACGACAAATAAAAACTATTTTTTGGCCTTTAATCCAAAAAGTTAAACACAATATGAGGCGCTCAGTCTGATGATCGGAAGAGAAATGCCACAATTTCATAATGTTTACTAAAAAAATAATTCATAAAACGTCAAACTGGACCCACGATGGAACATATAGCGCTATTATCGGTACCACAGGTAAAAATGTTTTATGTATTTCCATGTTTGTTGTTCTGGGGTTGGGTTGGGGGGCCATGTGGTATTTGTTTGGTCATGTGACAGTGATGGGAGGGGGGGGGGTCATTTCACAATATCAATACCAACCATTGGTTATCCACATCAGAGCTAATTCTCCTATCAGAGCATCTCTGGTTCTAGAAAACATCCAGTAGATGAGAAGCCCTGAGTGCAGATCTGGGAGCAGCCAGCCGCAGCTCTGTTAGTCAGGCTGTCTGCTGCAGTAGAGCCGGCGGTCAGCGGCGTGGAGAACATGCACCTCCATGACGCACGATGGCGGCAGGAACAGGAGTCAGAGGCGGCGCCGCGTCACGCTGCGCTTCATGCATCTGAAAAACGGTGCAACACGTTCTCATTTAAAGGACTTTAACCGTTTAAAAGACACAAAGAAATAAAGTTTCCGTCTATCAGGAGGGTGAACATGGCAGTCCTTCAGGTTTAACGCACCTGGAGCAGGACGCCGTACCTGGACCTGAAGGCAGGCGCTGATCCAGAGCAGCAGGGCCCATCAGAACCCAAAGCTGCAGGGCGTCTGGTTCCAGGGAAGGCTGAAAATTCCCCGGTTCCAATCCCACAGATTCCCATTATGAGCCCCTGAACTGGGCACCTGAACTGGCCCCTGATTGCCCCCCCCCCCGGCGCCGGCCCAGTGACGGCCCACTGCTCCCCGGGGGACGGGTTGGATGCAGAGGACGTCTTTCCATGTATGCAGCAATGACAATAAAGATAATTATTAATGTAAGCCTGCAGGACTTGATGTTGGTTCTGATCCAAACCTCCGGTAAGGGGGGGGGGGGGGGGGCGCTGCTCAACTCCTTCACCTGTTAAATATAACAGTCCTTCACCCTTCCCCCAAATTTCTCCCTAAATATAAACCTTCTCCTTATCAGGGATGGAAAGCAGCCTCCTGTCAGAGGGAGGATGGGGGGGTTGTGCGGTTCTGTCCAGTCTGCAGCCCTGTGTGTGTGTGTGTGTGTGGGGGGGGGTCCAATCAGGACGCATCAAACCGCACGTCCTCTGACTGATTCCTCTCCTGCAGGAACCCTCTGCCGGGCTCTCGGGTTGCTCTCAGCTTCCAAGTCGTCCTCTTGTGTTCTGCTTCCTGCGGCCCGGTTCATCTGCAGAACCTTAACGGCCCATTAGAGCAGGAACCGGGTCAGTCCTGCAGGAGCTGAGGGGTTTTATTCCCCTCAGCTCCTCCTGGATGCACCTTTCTGTCTTTTATTTGGGCTGTTTTGTATTTTAATTATTATTATTGTGGTTCTGCATGCACTGCATGGTCCACAGAGACGTTTTGGTCCTGAACCTGGAGCGGGTCTGCAGTTTTTTAGGCTGCAGGGATATTTTATTTTTAAATAAATCAGAATTTAATCTGAATTTAAATGTGGGTTTTATTATTGTTTTGCTCCTGCAGCTTTCAGAAAAAAATAAATAAATAAATAAAAAACAGTTTCCTTCCATCGCCTTACTGGTGAAACTGGTTTTAGTTTCTGCTGCTGAAGATTCTCAGTCATCCAGGTCAGGATCATTCCAAAAAAATTTACAAAACAAAACAACTGGACTTTTTTCTAAAGTTTGAAGACGTTTCGCTTCCCACCCAGAAAGCTTTCTCTATATTATTGCCCAAAAAGGCGTTATTATGGCTTAGACAACATGCAAATTAAACCAATACAGGTCCACCCCTTAGTAATGAGACATTAACGACTCCCCATTACTAAGGGGTGGACCTGTTAAAGTTTAATTAGCATGTTATCTAAGCCATAATAACGCCTTTTTGGGCAATAATATAAAGCTTGGAGCTCCTTCTACTCCAGACATTTGAATTGAGAAAGTTTTCTGGATGGGAAGCGAAACATCTTCAAACTTCGGAAAAAAGTCCAGTTGTTTTGTTTTTTAACTTTTTTTGGAATGGTTTTATTTTCTGTTTTTCTAAGGAAACGGTTCTTTCAGGAGCTCTTGCTTCCCTGCAGGTGTGAGGATGGCGCCCCCTGCTGGCCGGCCGAAGCCCCTGCAGGTGAACACAGAAACCACAACCATGTTCTTGTTTCTGTCTCCAGATTTTATTTCAGCTTGTTGTGAGGCAGCAGAGGCAGCAGGCATCTGCAGGAGGCTCCTTCACCGAGAAATCTGCTCTCCGTCAGTTTCTGAACGCGGTTTTAAAAAAAGAAATTCAGCTGAATTAGCAACATTTTGATCAAATTCAGCCAAAACTTATTTTGTTTAACATCACGTTTGAAGGATGAGAAAACAGAAATTCATAAAAATGTCAAAAATATGCAATTTTGTGAGAAACGATTGGTTGAGCATGATTCAAAATGGCATAACAATCACAAATTACATTAGTTTAATAACTGATTGTAAAAGAAAACCATCAAGGTTAACAGATATACATGAAATCTTATACATTATAATTATTTAATACCGTTCTAATATTTTTGCTCATTTTAAATAAATAATAAAACTCATTGCAGCTAGTTTCTCATTCTGGTCTTTATTCATTTTTGCTTAATTTCTCTAAATAAGATTTATTAAAAAAAATTGAATTAAAATGAAACAATTTTCCATCACAACTCAGACTGGTTCCAGGTTTGGGCAATTCTTCTTCTTTGTTCATTTAATGAGAAACATTTCAACCAAAAGTTAAAAAAAAAATAGAAAAAGATAAATTTGGGACATTTTCTTTAAGGTTTATTCAAGTCTAAATTTACAGCTCAATGCAGCAAAACCAAAATTCAACAAATGATACAGAACATTTATCAAAATCTTAAAATTTACCTAACATTCAGAAACGAACACAAGTTCCAGGACTTATCAGGTACTTTCCAGGACAGTAACCCTGAAAGTACGGAGCTATCAGACGCCTCAGTAGAAAGTATCTCAGAATTTTGTTTGTATTACCAAATTAAATTACTTTTACTTAGTAAAAAAAAAAAATCATGACATTTGTCTTTTTAATTATTTTAAGTTTTTAATCCAAAACCTTAAATTATTTTCCAATGATTCAATTATAAATTAAAAAGAAAGAATCTTGAGGCCCCGCCCCCTGCCAAACCTCTGCTCCAATCACGTTGCTCAGAAAAAAAAAAGCTTAGTTTCCATGTAAACAACAACTTCGATACAAATAAAAACCGAACAGAACCAAAGTTTAGATAGAAAACAATCGAGCAATCAAACTGAGGAGGCTTCTGTACATTTCATAAAGTCATAAATTCATTTTTATAATCTCTCTCTGTTTCACGGTCGTCTTAAACTTTCAGTTTAACAAATAAAATAGACCAAATTAAAGTTTTCTCCATGAGGGGGCGCTGCTCTCCCTCCTTTCATACATAAAATAGAATCTCCGTACTTTTTATTTACACACTTCAGATATTTACACTTTTTAGTGTTTTTGGACCAGCTGCATCAAGGTTCTGGATCCCGGCGCGGTTCTGGGCCCAGGCGATGACCGGCCCGCGGACCAGAACCTGGCGGTCAGAACTGGACCTAAGCAGAATCAAAGGTTCTGGACATCAGCAGCTCAGAACCGGACCGGGATCCACCTGAACTGGGTTTCTGGACCCGACCGGACCACCGTGAAAACGCCTCAACAAGACCTTTGTTCTGGATCACAGAGCCCAGAAGTTCTTCATCTCAGCAGGGAAGCGGTTCCGGTGAACAGAACCGAGCTTTTGTTCTGAAAGAGTGAATTTAGTTTCGGTTTATTTAATCAGAACCTTTGGGGACTTCAGAGAAGTTTGGGTTTGTGTTTCAGAAGTTCTTCTTCCTGGCTCTGTGCTGGATCAAAGGTCCAATCCTGTTGGTTCTGTCCAGAACCAGCTGGTTCCGACACGTTTGACTCCGGTTCATCGCCGCTTCACTGCAGCAACACCAGGTTCTGTAAACAAGGAGTTCTGACCCAGAAATGCCAGAACCGTGCTGGGTTCCACCCAGCTGAACCGGGTCAGCAGGTTCTGAACAGAACCGGCTTCACACTGGATGCTATGGTACAGATGGAGGAAAAGATGTCAGCGGCCACCAGAGCAGAGAACCTGTTACAGGGAACCTCAACCGTCCCTCATCCAACCATCATCCATCCATCCATCCATCCATCCATCTATCATCCATCATTCATCCATCCATCATCAATCCATCCATCTATCATCCATCATTCATCCATCCATCATCCATCTATCATCCATCCATCCATCTATCATCCATCCATCCATCCATCCATCTATCATCCATCATTCATCCATCCATCCATCCATCCATCTATCCATCCATCCATCCATCCATCCATCCATCTATCATCCATCCATCCATCCATCCATCCATCCATCTATCCATCTATCATCCATCCATCCATCTATCATCCATCCATCCATCCATCCATCCATCCATCCATCCATCCATCCATCTATCCATCTATCATTCATCCATCCATCCATCCATCCATCCATCCATCATCCATCCATCCATCCATCCATCCATTCATCCATCCATCCATCCATCCATCCATCCAACTATCATCCATCCATCCAACTATCATCCATCCATCCATCCATCATCCATCCATCCCAGCTGCTCGTTCTCGTTCTCCGTTCTCGTTAATGCTCTCCTTTGTTTGCCTGGTTCTGGTCACATGTTCTCCTCGTAGTTCTGCTTTAGAACCTTAGATCTATCGGACCATGCGAGGAGAACAGGACGGACCGGCCCTCGGCTCTGGTGGCGATCAAAACAACAAGAACAACTCTTAAGATTTCTATAACTGGAGTAAATATGACAGCAGCGCGATGAGCTGTACAAACACAGAACCAAGCGATCCAAACACAACTGGACTGAACTGAACAGAACTCTACTGAAGAAGGAGTAAACAGAACCTCTGTGTGTCTCTGAGCCCTGAGGTTTGACAAAAAGTGCTTTGACCAGCCCACGCCGCTTCCCGTCGCCTCGGTTTATTGCCTCGGGCCCGTCAGAACCCATCAGAACCCATCAGAACCCGTCAGAACCCGTCAGAACCGACCAGCTCTGTGCAGAGGTAGGCGGGTCCTTGGTAGAGCCAGCTGGCCGTTTAGGTGTGACAGCAGGTAGAGAGAAGTTTGATCACCTCTGAGGAGTGATGTCATCCCACTAACGCAGCTGATTGGCTGGGGCTCCGACCAATCAGGTCAAAGAATCACGCTCCCTTAAAGGACCATTCCTGAGTTTTTGCTTCAGATTGAATGAAACAGACGGAGGTTTATCACGTTTCTATCTTCTGCTCTTAAACCCACCAAGAAAACCACAGACTGATCCTTTAAGCTGAGCCTCCTCAAACACTGTGAGACGTTCAAGGACCGCCGTCGCTGTCCGGAAACACAAAGACCGCGGCGTCTTCAGCTGTTGATCGGTAGAAAACCAGCATCTACTCTCTCTGATAAGAGCCGGCGCTCACCGCCTCCTCCGCCGTCCGCTGAGGTGCAGCCGACGACCTGAAGTCTGAGCGGAACATGGCGGCGGAGACGAAGCCCATCGCCGGGTCCTCCATTAAGACCATGAAGTCCACCTGCAGCCGCGGCAGGGATGGCCTCAGTGTGCAGTGAAATGACATGATGGCTGTTTTCCTCCTGTACACATTTACAGGTCAGTTCTGGACTGATGGCAGAGCCAAGGACCGAACAGCGGCCGGTCTCTGTCCATCTCCAGCTCCTTCAGCATGTTTGATTAGTAGCAGATGATCTGGGCCGGTCCCCACAGGGTCGCAGTACCATCAGCCCACTGTGGGGGGCGCCGTCCTGCTGTAAAGGCCCAGCTGTGACAATCCAGCAGATCTGCAGTGGATAGCTCTTTGTTAACGACCCGTTTGCTCCATGAAGTCAGTGAAAATAAAACAAAGTCCACTTCAGAGTCTGATCATATCGCGTTAAATCCTGCATCCGACTCTGGCTGAAGGAAGCTGATTGGATGACGCCTTCAGCCTATCTGCAGTCTGATTGGTCCAAAGGTCGGGGGTCGTGTCATCAGTTCCTAACACACAGCTGCTGAAACCGCTGAGATGTTTGTTGGTTTTCAGTTTTCTCCTAATATTGTTCCTGGATCCAACATCAAACCTGAATGTTTAACGCATATTTAAAGGGCCAGTGTTTGACAACTACTGCCCTCTACTGGTAAGGGCAGATACAGCAAACTGCTGCTCGTGTTTTCGCCTGACTGGCTTTGACTTTCACTCGGCCGTCTTTATTTGTCTCAGTTCAGGGCGGTTCTCCCGTTTGGAAACAAATAAAGATAAATATCTCAGGCAACAAAGACGATTCCATCAGCAATGGGACCAGATTGGAATGACGCAGTTTTCATCAATTAAATCAGTTTCATGGATCTTTAAAAAATAAATTTGTTCTGCATCTTTCTCTCCCATTTATGCCAAAGGTTTGGGGCGAAAACTAAAACTCTTTGGTTCTTGTTGTTGGATTAATTAAACTGCTCATCTTGTCGTGCTGAAGCACAAAAATCTGACTTTGAGCCTGAAAAGGTCCTGATATTAAACATTAAAGTAGGGCTGGACGATTTAGAAAAAAAAGCATATCGATAAATAGAAATCATATTAATCGAGATTGATAATTATCAACAAATTAAAAACATAAATTAAGTGCAGCCCAGGCCATTTTTAGATACAGAACTGAATTCAAACTCAACCTTTTATTCAACCAACTTTTTACCAAAACCGCAAGTTTCTAAAATAAAAAAAAGAACGCGTGCTCTCTGACCTCTATGAAGGGGGCGGAGCTTGGTTCCTGGGACTGAGTTTTAATTGGTTGGGAGGACATAATGACTGCAATATTAACCTACATGGCTAGAATTCAATATATATATATATATGTATATATATATATATATATATTGCTATTGAATTATCGTCCAGCCCTACATCATAGTCATGGCAGGAGCAAATACAAGTATTAACTGTTAAATTAAGTGCATCTTCAGCACACACAAATATATATATATATATATATATATATATATATATATATATATATATATATATATATATATATATTTGCGTGTGTGTGTGCAACGTTGTCGCAATGTTTTCAGACAGAACAGATAAAGTCCGAGGTAACAGCAAAAGGCTGTTTGCTGTTACCTGGATCACTGAGAATTTGCTCAGGCACGTGCGCTCTGTGTTTCAGCTGTGTGTTAGGAACTGTAGGAACCAGTGTTTAAGGTTTGGGTTGATGCAGGTTTATCGGTCTGGTTCTGGACTTTGCAGTGTTACAGATTCTGCAGAACATTGGAGTTTGGGGTCTCCTGCAGAATGGAGGTTGTGGATGTCTGGGTTTGTGGCAGAATGTGTGTCGTGTCCAGCTGTCTGGTGCAGATGTGGAGGAACAGGATGTCCTGGTCCTGGACCTCCTGCCCGTTCCTCCGCCCCTCTACGTGTCTTTGGGCTCCAGCTTGCAGGACATGTCGAACAGCAGGTTCTGGTTGTCGATCACCTGGAGCTGCCGGACGTAGGCCTTGGTCTGCAGGTGGGAGGGGGACGTCTCTGTATCTATGGCTGCCAGAAAACACGTCACAGTCAGTAAACAGCTGCAGTGGCAGAAGCCTGCCACCAGGTGGAGACACACGAGGCGATGAGGAGGAGACTCACCCAGCTGGGAGCTCCGGTACCGTCGGATGGTTCTCACCATCTCAGCCACTTTATGCTGCGGAACAACGATGAAGATGGTCAGAAAACGTTCTGTTTAAATCAAACAGAGTTTCCTGAAGTTCTACGGAGCTCAGCGCCGACCCAGCTGCAGCCCGGGCCGCTGTTCTGATCTATTCACATATTTCTACGGTAACTGTTCACATCGTTTAGATTCATTTAGCACCTCTGTGCTGTGATGACCCAGTTTGTGAAGTTCTGCAGACCTGCGGCCCCTGATGGGTCCCCAGGAGCCACACTGCTGCAGGGTTTAGACCAGGGGTGTCAAACTAATTTTGGTTTAGGGGCCGCATTCAGCTTAATCTGATCTCAAGAGGGCCACACGAGTAAACTCATTGCAAGATTAAATAAAACTAATAAATGTAGACTTGTTGTTGATTTTTATATTGAATTAATTTCACTTTTACACAATATATTATGAATAACCTCAGCGTTTTTAAGAAAAGTATGTGCAATTTCAACAATACTTTTACTCAGTTAAACATTTACTTGTGCATTATGCATAAGAACTGATCACAGTGATTGTACAATGTTGAAAAACATTTATTCACATTTTTTGGAACTTTAAAACACTGTCCTACATGACAAAATACATCAAACAGATAAAAATTAAGAAATGATTGAAATTTTTCCACACCTGAAGCTTAATCTGCTAATTAAAACACAGCGCCCCTCGTGGACAATATAAGAACTGCAGATTTTAAATTAAACGAAGGACATGTTTTTTTCAATAACTGTTTTATCATTCTCTTCCTTTTATCTCCTCTTTCTTTCACCTTTTCTTTTTTTTCTTGTTCTTCCTTTCCTCTTCTACTTTCCCATTGTAGTGTCCGCATCA
This sequence comes from Fundulus heteroclitus, assembly GCF_011125445.2. NCBI lineage: Eukaryota > Metazoa > Chordata > Actinopteri > Cyprinodontiformes > Fundulidae > Fundulus > Fundulus heteroclitus. Next base: position 2,097,025 of record NC_046376.1, on the reverse strand, counting down.
TTTGAGATATTCCCCGCATGAATCATAAAACTATTTACATTCATAAATCAATCGGAGCACTATGGCAAAAGCAGTACTGCTCCACTTGTGAAAGTCTAATCTGATGAGCTCTTTTTGGCATTAAGACAACAATTATTATTGCCACATTGCCAGACAGGACACTGGCGAAAAAAAAATAAAACATTTTTTTTTTTTTTATAATGATAATGCATTTAGCCACAGGGCCGGACTAAATTGTTCGGCAGGCCGGATCCGGTCCGCGGGCCGTATGTTTGACACCCCTGGTTTAGACGGTTCTCTGCCCCCAACTCAGCTGCTTTAGCCTGGTGGCTTTTTTTTTAACACCTCCAGAACACGATGACCCGCTGAGGAGGCGGTTTGACCATCTGATCCAGATGTGAGGGAGCAGAGACGGCGCCACCTGCAGACCTGGACTGGGAGCACCGTTGGTCCTTTTCAGCAATTCTCTCATTCTCATGCAGTGATCGTCACAGCGGGACTTTATCTGAGAAGTCTTCTCAATTAAATCGGATCGATCTGCTTCAAACTCGTTAAAAATGGGCAACAGTTTTTTAAGTTTTCAATTAGAAATGCATTTTCTGCTACTTTATTTTCCGTTTTTTAACCTCTGACCGACAGAAACTCGTCATTCAGACATCTGATCACTGCAGGTCTACATCAGGTGGAAACAAGTCTGTGATGAACAAACTCACCATCTTCTCAAAGTTGACGAGTTCACCGTGGAACGTCTTGCAGCTCTCATGAAGGAACGTCAAATCTGCCAAAACGAGATAAATCAGGTGAATCTCAGCGACGGAGCAGCTTCTTTTATTTACCATCATGCTTATTGCTTTATGATCTTATGATTGTGTCTGGCACTTTGGTCCTGTGGGTGCTTTAGAAATAAAACTGGTCTGGTCTGGTGTTTGTACAGGATTATAAAACAAGGTTAATGTCTTCGATCAGAAGGCGGCGGGGCGGAGAAGGTAAAGCTACAGCTGGAAAACTCGAGCAGAGCCAGCAACCAGACCTTCTCTGGTCCGTTTTACCTTAGTTTTAAATTCTATGTGAACGCTCAGGTTTACCCACAATAATCAGCCGCGACTCTCTGTCCTCTCTGAGCCAAATGACGGAGCAGGTGCTCCACAGCAGATGCCCTCTGATTGCATATCGGCAGCTTTCATCCACCAGGAGTGTAGCGTTAGCCTGAGGAGAGATTTTAGGACCAAGCAACGTGATGCTGGGAGAAACCTGACAGCAGCTTGGAGGTGAAGTGGAGGGACAGTAAAGGCTGTTTTATGCTTAACGCGCCTATGCTCCATGTGGAAATGAGAGATGTGGACACATCTGCAGCGTTTATGCTCCGTGTGGCTCTTCCTCTGAAGCAGCACTATTCTCCTAGACTCTAGGGGGCAGCATTGCGCTCCTACGCCAAGCGTGCTACACCCACTGCACGTAAAAGTAGAAAACAGCTGTTTCCAACATTTTAAAGCCTCTTCTTTCTTCTAAAGGGGACGGTATGATTTTGTGGCCCAAATCATAAAGTTGTCTATATCTCTGAACCTCCGCCAGAGGAGCGCTTGCTCATCCGCCATGTTCTTCCACTCTGCGTAGTTAGGAATTTCCCCAGGTGTGCAGAGTGGAAACTTTTGGCCAAAACGACGTAACATGGCTGCGTGGACCTGGTAGGCGTGTCACGCATTAACCAGGCGTGAGATGAGGGACAGGTGGCGTCCTCAGAATGACGCGAGGACAGCCTCTTCACTCTGGTGCAGTGAATAAGTAAAAAGCAGACAGTTCACCACAGGGAGCTTTTAATTCCCTCCAAATGGTGCCGGTCTGCTGGGTCTCCATGCTGGTTCTGCCTGAACACCTGGATCAACGTGTGAAGCTTAATTACCTGAACTGCAGGTAACTGCTTTCCTACCCCTGCCATCACTTTCCTGCAACGTCCAGCTGCCATCAGAAAAGCTGCTTTAGGTCTTTAATTTTAAAAATGGGTTTTACTTTCATGACCCAGAGAATCTTTTAAATGTCGATCCTTTAAACCCTTTTAACCCGTTTTCATTATTTTCTTTGTAACCCACTTTCATTCATCCTGTTCTCCGACTGTTACCATCTGGCTTTAATTCGTCCGGCTTTAAAACATTTACCTGATGGTGTTTATGGGAACCTGGAATGATCTGATCCAAGATCGGATTCATAGCAGGTCACCAACCAAACATCCTGGGTAAGTTTGTAAGGAGACAGGACTGTCGCACTCTTCCTGAAAACACGAGCGTCTTCTGGTGCAGAAATAATAAAAACACATTTTGCTTCATCCTCTTTTCCCTCTTGGGTCCAGAAAGTTTTGTGTCGTCAGAAACCTGCCGGGCAGCAGGAGAGGACGCAGACGTGTGGGTATGTGTGACGCAGACCGGCCAGCGGCTCTAATTAACCAGACCTGGACCTGAGCTGCAGGCGGACCGAGTCCCAGCGGACCTGCAGTTACCTGAGAGTGAACCGATCCGCTAAAGTCTCACTGAGGAACTTCTGAGAGGAAACAGCTGCAGGAACAACGTTGTGTCTCTAATCAGAGGACGATAAACCAACCTCCAGGGATCTCTGAGTCCCAGAACAACAGATCAGATGTTTGTCTTTATGAAAAAACAGGTCATCCCTTCCTTCAAGCTCCAAACCAACCAGAACCAGAACCAGAACCAGAACCAGGAGCCTCTGAATCACCTTTTAGCAGCAGTGGGGTGAAGGGGATCAGCGGGGGTCTCAGGCTGGTCATCAGGTCCCTGTAGGACTTGTGGTTCCTGGAGGGATCCTGGAGGAGAAGAGGTCAGAGGTCAGCTGCACCTTGATGAACCAGCTCAGTTCTGATTGGTGGATACTGAGTCGTGTGGATTACTCACAGCGACGCTCTCAAACTGCTGGAACTGCTTCCTGAACTTCCCTGGAAGACCCTGGACACACCAGAACAGAATTAATCATGAAGAACCCGTCTGCACCGGTTCTGTTTGGTTCTGCCGTCACTGAGGCCAGCAGCTGATCCTGCAGCAGGTACGTCTCACTTCGAGAGAGCCCGGCTGTTTCATTAAAGCATTTTCACTCATCTGGTCTCAGATCTGGTTTCAGGTAAAACTCGTACCTCCCAGGTGAGCCTCAGTCTGCTGACTGCGGGGTTATCCAGACCCAGAACCACGGCCAGGAAGGACAGCAGGTCCTGCTGCTGTTTACAGCTGAAACAGAGAAGAAACGTGTCGTTTCACAGCCTGAACACCGGGGGGCAGCAGAGAGCTGCAGGATAAATGATGGGATTCAGTTTAAAAAACCATTGCCCAGTTATTCCTAATATTTTATCACTGTTATGTTGATAAGAGTCACATTTATACCCATAGAAATTTATTTCCATTAAAGGATCATTTCGACTCATGAACAAACCCGTCTGACAAAGTAATACATCATTTTTATTATTTTAAAGGAAGAAGTTCTCAGGTATCATTGGGTCAATCTCTGCATTTTGGCATCTGGAGGCATTTTTAATTATCATATTTATATATTTACATCTGCTGATGGCTATAAAAGGGAAATGTTTTAATCTTTTCAACATTTTATATTGTTTTATAGCATAAGCGGGTGCATAATGTGTGGCGCCATGTGTCCGGACTCACAGCGCTGCGATCTTGATGAACTTGCGCAGCAGCTGGATCCTCTTGGGCAGAGACTGGCACTGCAGGATCTCAGTGGCGACCCAGTGTTGCACCTCGCTGCAGCGCTGCAGTACCAGCTCCAGGTTGAGGGGGCGCCAGCGGGACTGCTCGCCGTGAAATACGTAACAGATGAACTCCACCTGTAGGGGGCGCATGGGAGTAACATTCAGGGTTGGTCATCTTTGAGCAGAACTTTAATTATCTCTTGTGCCGAAAAGCTGCAAAATTCAGTTGAATAAAAAGTTAATATTTACTGCATTCTTTTAAATTAGCATGATAGGAGCTGAAGATTCTTACAATCTGTTCCTCTCATCAGAGCATCCCAGGTTTTAAGGTTTTTCTCACCTCATGAACGCAGCTGAAGAGTTCCCAGTCGAACACCACCAGCTGATTGGCCACTTCCTCCGCAGACATGTCATGAAGTTTACTGTCACCAGGCGTCCAGTGGATCTCCTCAGGAAGAGGAAGCTGCAGGAAGTCCCGTTAAAATTAAAAATAATAAAGCTTCCGTGCAGAAACTCGTTATTGTTTCACACTGAACCCAACTTTAAAAAGTGCTTTGGGGAAACCATCTTTGCTTTTCGGAGATTTGAGAACCAACCCAGGCGTCCCTCAGGGCTTCGTGCTCAGACCCTTTTCTTTCTCCTGATTCAAACCTTCTCGCTGTTTTGGAAAAAGTCTTTTTCGTGTTTCCCTGAGTTTCTGTGATGTTCTGGTGACACCACACCTCTACACCGTTTACTTTTCACTTTCTGTGAGATTAAAATACTTTAATTAGAAATATTTTCTGTGGAAAATAGACAGCTCAGTTTGAGCCGATGTGAACTGAACTGGGTTGATTCCAGACTGGACTGGATCGCTGCTTTTTGAGTGGTGGTGGCAGTTAAATGTAGGATTTCATGACAAAACATTTGGAAGATGTAGCACAGCTCCCCTTAATGTCGCTGAATTACGACCAAAGCTCTCAGGATCCACATATTTAGATCAAGCTAAATACACTAAAAGGGAACAATGTGAATTGGATGTAATTTGGTCTACATGCTGACTAGTGATGGAAATTAAAACTTATCTTATTTTCAAGGAGAGGTCACATAAAGAATGACCACCAAAGGTAACTGTAGTCCCACCAGACAGCTTTAGCGGCACCTGACAGAGATTAGGGAAGTCACATGAGGTCCAGGGCTTGTTTTATGCAGCAGCCCTCAGTCACTGATGATGAGGGGCGACACGCCAGGCAGGAAATGACCCAGCTAGTTAAAACCATAGTCAGTTAAAATTCTGTATAAAGTGTATCACAATCAGCGCTATAATGGTGTTCATGTTGGGATGGTTTCAGTTAGTTTTCTTTAATTTGATAATTACATACAGAGGTTTGAAGGGGATGAAATGTTTGTAAAGCCAAATTAAAAAGTTTGCCAGTTTGATTGGTTTTATATGCAGGATTTATTGATAAATGAGCCGGACAGTGGAGACTGTCAAACGGACTGAGAAAGATTTGTTTTTTACATAAAACTGCACGGCTTATCATCAGGAAGGAGACCAGAGGAGAGTATGAGCAACGGTGAATAAAACCCTTATTGTTATTTCACTGAAGGAAAACTGTCTGAACATGTTCACTGTTATCTTAGAAGAAATTCCAGTTGTTCCAATAAATACTGGCTACTCTTATCTGTTTATCTCGTACTTTTGGTTATTTATTTAATAAATGGAGCTGAACAACTCTGGTAATGATGCGCAAAGCATCTCCATCACACCAAGAGGGATCATATTTCTCCAATTTTAGCTTCCCTTCATTGGCTTCCTGTTAAATCAAGAATAGAATTTAAAATTCTTCTTCTAACGTATAAAGCCCTTAATAATCAAGCTCCATCATATATCAGTCAACGTGAGCTTCTGAGCTTTCTGTGTCTCTGCTCTGTCTTCTCTAAGCCCCAGTGGGTGGAGGCAGATGAGCGTTCACACTGAGCCTGGTTCTGGTTCTGCTGGAGGTTCTCCTCCCTGTTAAAGGGGAGTTTTCCTCTCCACTGTCGCTTCATGCATGCTCAGTATGAGGGATTGCTGCAAAGCCATCAACAATGCAGACGACTGTCCACTGTGGCTCTACGCTCTTTCAGGAGGAGTGAATGCTGCTTGGAGAGACTTGATGCAACCTGCTGGGTTTCCTTAGAGAGGAAACTTTCTCACCAACCTGGAGGATCTGATTCCTTGTTTTAAAGCTTTAACTGTAAAACCTTTTATGGAAGACAAAACATTTGCTTCTGGTGGGATTTTCAAAGCTTAATGAGAACCAGAACCAGCTTGGTTGGTGCTGACTTTGTGTACAAATAAAACAAATAAACAACAATATTTAAATAACAGCATGTATATTTATGTGTATGTACACCCAATATTTCTATTTTATTGTTATTTTTTACCATCAGGTAAGAAGAGTGCCACAAGCTAACCAGCATCAACAGCAGGAATGTGTCTCCTGTCTGGTTTCTGACTCATGGTTTTCCTCCAGACTTTCCCAACAGAAAGTAACTGATTTCCTGTCTTGTTGTGCAGTTTTCTGCAGGGATCAGCATTACCGAAGCACTGCGACACCACCCCGATTTCATTGGCTGCTGTTACCCAACAATCAATCAACCTTTCAATAAAATGGATCCTCACCAGAGAGTCGAGTTCAGAGGGTTCACAGGCGAACAGGTGGGTGTTGACGCCCAGCGTGGTGAAGACGGCTTCATCGCTTGGACGAAACACGGCTTTCTCTGAAACACACAACATCCATTAGTCAATTCGTCCGCACACAGCAGCAAAAACACCCAAAACATGCAGAAAACGTGGTACCTCCCGCTGAGGTGACGGCCACCAGTATGAGGTTTCCAGGCAGCACTGGCTGGTCTTCACTGTACTGCAGTTTCTCTTTAACCAGAGCCAGAATCTCTCCGACCCGACAGGACAGGCGGCTCCGGATGGTCACGTATGAGTGATCCGGGGTGTACACCCTGCAGAAGACTAAAAACAGGCAAAATTATGGAGGTTCTAGCTCCATCTACGGGTCGCTTGTAGAGCTGCAGGCTGTGATTTGGCTTAAAGGTGCATAGCCACGATATTTTGGCTTTTTAAATTTATACATCAGCAGCTCACTCTGGTTGCATACAAAGATTTTATGAAAGATTATCATGTTCTGCTGGCATACGAGTTCTTATTTTGGTGTTTTACGCTTTGTTTTTGCTCAGTTTGTTAGTAAATGAAGCCTTTCGTGTTTATTTTTTATAACAGAGGAAGTACGTACTGAGCATGTGCAGCAGGAGATGAAACAAGGAAGTGGCTAACGGCTATTAGCATCTCCCAGCGAAACAATGAAGAAAGGTCCAAGATCCAGTGCAAAAAAGCGCATAAATATATGATTGCAAGAGGGAAAAGCCTAGAATGTATCTGGGAATCCAGTCTGAACGTTGGTGTTCACTGAAGCGGACGGTAAAAATGGCGAGGCTCAGATGTGACGCAGAGTTGACTGATGTGACTAAATGTTCTGATATGAGGCTGTTAAAGCTGCTGTAGATCGTTTATTTAATTAATAACATTGGTCTTCATCACGCCGTGCGGCTGCTTTGCTGCAGGCATTGTAGAGGGTCAGGCTCAGTCTGACATCATTTAATACTGATTTATTAATTAAGCAAATCGGCATTATGATAGTTCTGCAATACTGCCAGTAGATGGCGCCACATCTGTTTATATCTGGTCATCACGCCCGTTGTGGGGCTATTTTTAGCCTCAAATAGGACCATCACAACATCATCAGGATGAAGGCTTAGTGTATATAACCTTATTTTATCATGATCAAACAGTTTGGTCTTTTTTTAAGCAAATAATGTGGCTATATACCTTTTAACAAAACCTGAAATGGTTGCGTTGCTCCTTTGTATTCAAGTTAAAGTTCCAAACTCAGATCTGAGAGTCTGTTCTGGGCGTGTCCACTTGTGATTTGTATATCACGACCGCAGATTGCAGCTGTGTTTGCATTTCAATTGTGAGCGTGTGTGTTTACAGATCACAGAGCTGCACAGCTTTTATACTGCAGGTGTGTGTTTGTGTGTGCAGGTATCTGTAGGCGTCGTACTTTCGTCTGAGCCTCTGAAGGCCTCACGGGGCTGCAGACAGGCGTCGATACGTCTGAAGTGTCTGAAGAGTGGACGGACCTGCTTCTTCTTGCTCTCCTTCTCCTCCTCGGAGCTGCGAACACACAAATATACCAAAAACAAAGGACAAAAGAGAACAGAAACGTGATAAATATGGACTAATAATACAGATGGACAAGCCTGTCTATGAAACATTTTGCACCACTGGGATCATGCAGCTTCAAAGCGCCTCAGCAGTGAGGGCCAGTCCAACATGTTCTGACCCAAACTGCTCCGTGTGGGAGTCTTACGGGCAATGCAAGATCTCGGTCCATCGCTGCAGCTTGACGACGTCGTCCACCAGGTCAGGATACCGGGTCAGCTCCTTAACCGCACACGTGTACAGCTCCTGCACGCAAACGCAACAAACAGTCTCACAATCTGGAATAATTCAACTCAAACAGATCCGTGATTAGGATGTAGAGCCAGCTGCAGCTCAGCTTCAGCTGATTTCTGTCAGTTTAGGGAAAATCCGTCGGCTTCACTTTCACTTTCAGCCTGATGTTGTTCTCCGATTCAGGTTCCGGTCCTGGAGATTCCCATCGGGCTGCTTTCCAAAGCGTTACTGTAATGCCGTGAATGCAGGAGTTGACTGATAATTATCAGGAAGTTGGACATGTTGAGGCCTGATTGCGTCTCGTTCGTTGAGACAGTTGATACGCAGATTAGGTCGTTTTACTGAAAGGCTGCAATCAGGCAAGCGTTTCCTGTTGTTGGCCTGGAACAAGAAAAACCCTAAAACAGCAAAGTGGAACAGCCACAACATGACGGTGATCCCAGGAGAGCGGCTGGCAGTGAACCTGCATGCTGAACAAAGAGTCTAAAACAGATCGGCAGGAGAGGAGCATGAACCTACAGCCACGTCTTTAAGGAACACGCGTCAGTCGACCGTCTGTTCCACTGAAAGCTCTGATAAAATACAGTTTATATGTGCTGCCTTATTTAGAGGTAAAACCACATTTACTCAATGACTCAATGATCATTATGAAAATTAATAGTAAACAAAAATTACTTTTCTGTTCCATTAAAAATGTAAAGAAAGTGTTAAGATTTTTTTTACCTGCTCAACAATAAAATATTTGAACTAAAGATGTTTTTGGTTGGAAAAGGGTTTGCAGATCATTTTAGATCTTTAAAAAGAGGTTTTACACGTGTCTCATTTTGTGCTTTCTTTTTTTTTCTCCATGGTTCAAAATAGAGTTTGGCTCTTTATTTGAAAACGCTTGATGTATTTACCCAATTGTCTTTAATTCATTACGAGCAGATTTAGGGGCAACCAAAGGCTGCTTTCAAGTAAAGGTCACTGGAAGGATGTGGCCCTGTTTACTGTGAAATTAAAGAGAAAGCAGGAAGCCTGGTTAAAGAGGACCACTTTTTTTGGATCATCGTTGGGATGTTCTCACTTTGCCTCGTTAAAACAGAATCCCAGTGAAATATTGACGCAGACCGGATGGAAATAAATGTCCTGATGAAGGAAACACGCCTCCACATCTAAGCTACCCAGAGTAAAGTGTGATATTAACTCTGAGTCACTGATTATTGAAGACCACTGGTGTCACCCGGGTTGGGTGTGTTGGTACCTTTGGGAAGCTGTTGCTGCGCTCTCCCTCCTCCTGCAGCAGCTCTCTGTAGGTGTCCAGGTAGCGGAAGGCCATGTTCAACACCGCCTGCTTCCTCTCTGCGCCGCTCATCCACGCCTCCGAGTCTCCGTCTCTCCTCTCCCTCTCTCTGCCTCCCCCCTCGGCCTCCAACGTGAATCTAGAAAAGTGTTTCGTTAAGGACTAAACGAGTCGACCTGAACGCTGAGCGTGTTTCCTCCTCTGCTGCTGCTGCAGCACATAGGAAGCTGCATGTGTTGCAGCAGGAGGAGCATCGCTTTCAGCTCAGAAAGAGACGCCACCATGATGACCCACATTACACTGCAGACACACACACACTGTCATCCAGCTGCCTCGCCAACGCACACACACACTCGCTCTCTGTCTCATCCTCTGATGAGAGGCGCTTGTTCTCGTCAGAGTCCAGCGCTGAGAATTTCAGCTCTACTTCCCGCGAAGCTTTGGCCTTCTTTGAAAAGACGTGTGCGCTGCTACCTGCTCCTGTTTATTCAGATTTTTTATCAGGACTGTTGAATCCTGACAAAATGAGAGATCCTGAGGTGATCTGACAGGAAAAGAGCCTGAATTTCCCATTTTAAGCTGCTGTTCCTCCATCTGTGTAATACAACAAAGGGAGATTTATTTCTGTCCGTTTCTTTCGCTCTTCTTCGTCCACCCACGTCCCCGTCTTCCTCTCCATCTCCCTGTGGGGGAGGATTCATGTGGACCGATGTGAAAACCAGCATTTTTTCATGTGAGCTGAAGGAATCAACTGATTTTAATGATGACGGTGCGTTCATTCGTTCATTTCCCCCTACACCACGCTCCAGATGTGCAGGGTTTCCAGGTCAGCCGGATTCAGAACGCCGTCTGGAGGAGATGCAGTCAGTTTTGTTTCATTGATCAACGACTTTTTAATCGTTCTGCAACAGCTGGGCGGTAAACGTGAAACAGTGGGGATGATTCAGGTTGTAAAGTCGTTTGCAGATGACGCAGTTAAGTGTCATTGTTCTGAGAGCTTGCAGTGATTTGTGGGTGAATGTGAAACATGCAGGATTATAACCAGAACCTTGGACTCTGGTCCTGTGCTCTCCATCTGGAAAACTGCAGATTTCCACCTTCAGGTCTGGGCTGAGCTGCCAGAAGCAGAATGGAGTCCAAATTTAGGGTCTGGGGGAATGAAAAAGTGGATTTACCAGTCGGTCACCTTTCCATTTCCGGCCTCGGTCATTAGTTAGGCGTCGTTACCAGGAGGATGTGATCAAGAATAGAAACAGCTGAAGTAATCGTGCCTTCAGGGCTGGGTTCAGCCTCAGGCAGGTTTCACACATGCCGTGCATATCGATGCTCTGCGTAAGGTCGCGCCTCCATTAAGTCACTGTTTCTGATTTCCACACATGAACAGGAGGCTGACACGTTGCATTATTTCAGCTGTGCTGCCGCCGCTCCCTCAGAATATCAGCAGATCCTCTCTGCCTGGAACCGCCGCTGATGGCTGCAGGTTCCAGTTCTAACAGAACCTCGGTCAGGCAACGCTAAGCTAGCACCTGACATGCATCCATGTGCATCCAGCCGTCATTACAAGGCGGGGAGCTCCGGCCTCCTCCGCAGCCACAGGAACCGGTTCAGGTGGTTTGGGAATCTGGTGCGGATGCCTTCTGAACATCTTGTACGCCGTCTCCAGGCTCCCAGGAGCCCAGGACTGCTGGACACAGCCAGACAGATGGACCCCGGTTCCTTTATTCACCTCGTCTCAACAACTTTACAGCGTCTCAGATGGACCTTAGTGTTAAACATCTGGAAGGTCTTTATGCAAACTGTGGAGCTCATTAGGGGGCAATCAAATGAGATCAGAGTGTGAGAACGTTCAGGTGGCGGTATCGCAGGTAAACAGCATAAGGGAGGGTTTCTGTTGTGGACGTGTTGGACCTGGAGGAACGTCCCGTTTCCTCTCACCTGGAACACAAACAAAGCGAGAGCAGGCGGGGCAACAAACAGGAGGCAGAGCCGCCTGTAGGCAAAGACACGACTGGAACATCGCTGCGGTTAATTCCCTCACATCGAACCTGCGAAGCTCGTCTCTCATTCCTGTCGCATTAAACACGCCCCTGGATGTACCTGGGCATGCACACGGCGTCACGGCGCCCTGAGCGCATTCTGCCCGGGCGCAGGAGAAGGATACTGCTGCAGCAGGACTTGCTGGAGCCTGTCGGCCGTCAGGAAGATGGGGTGGGTCAGCATGAAGTCATCCAGCAGGGTTTCTGCACACAGACACACACACAGAGCTTCAATGTACACAGTGTGCCTGAACGCAGCATCAACATTTCAAACCCAGAATGCACGCCCCGCCTGAAGGACTCCACCTGAGAGCTGCACCCAGACATCGAGGCCAGCAGCTCCCAGAAAGCGTGGAGGCCCCTAATCAGCGGTCCTCGTCCCCCGAATGGCTTCCAGCCTCACAGCTTCTGCTTTCTACATGCAGAGGGAGTCCTGGCAGGAAAGCCGCGTCTCCCTGGGCTTCAGAGGAGGATGCGGAGCTGAACCCTCCTCTGATTATACGTTGAGCCGTGACACACAGCCAGAGGAGCGGCGGCTGTAATTTAAGACGCTGAAGCTCCAGGCTGTGGTCACGTCCACTAAAATACACGCTGTGTGTGTCTGAGTGTAACCGTGTGTGTGTGTGTGTGCGCCATGCTGCAGTGGGCGTGTCCGGTCCCAGCCCGCCTCTCTGCAGGCGGTTACCATGGAGACAACACGTTGCCGGCTGCGAGGGAAATGTGAGAGAAGAAGAAGAAGAAGAAGAAGAAGAAAGTGATAAAGAAGGAGAGGAATCAGAGTGTGTGCGGTAAGGAGCCGGATCAGAACCGACGGCGCATCCTCAGTCTGATAGATTCTGGTCGCCTCGTTGCTCAAAGGTGGTTCAGAACCGGGTTTTAAACTAGCTGAACAATTAATCGCATTTTCAATATAATCGCGATTTAAAAAAAACGCAATTTCCAAATAAAAATCGCAGAGTCTGCAATTTTTGGCTATGTAACAATCAGTGAATTAGACGCGTCCATTAGGTGTTGGTAAAATGTTTAAAGTGGGTTTGCCTCCACATGGAAGGGAAGACAGTTGCAGCAGTGAGATAATCTAATTTTATTACTTGTTTTAGAGTTTATATAATCATACATAGCATTAAGTACAGGTCAATCAGTTTAATACATAGACTTGCTTGGTGGTTGCACTTTATGTTCAACAGGGATTGATGTCCAATTAAATTAAAAGCTGTTCTCTTGAATAATATTCTGATTAATAGAAACATTAAAAGTTCATATTTAAAATAGTCCTTGTTTACAAACATCTTTATCTTTATTTTAGCAACTAATCCACATGGCGAGGAAACAAATTGATTTGTTTTTGTATATATTTTAAAACACATGATAAATTAAACTGAAAAAAAAATGAATAAATAGCATTAAATCGCAATATTAAGAAAAAAAATCGCCATTAGATTATTTTCCAAAATCGTTCAGCCCTATTTTAAACCCACAACCTGCAACGTTTTTTTTTAAAAGACGCGTCGTAGTTCAGATCGACTGGCCGAGGTGAAGGTTACCAGGAGTCCAGAGCGGGTGTCAGGACCCGGGTTTGGATCGGATCCACAGACCCGATCCAAACCCGGTTGGACCGCAGCTAAAGTCACAGAAAAGTCCAGATCAGTTCTGGACCCGTTAATATTCTCCAGTGAAGAATCCAAAACTATTTCAGGAAAATATTTATTCCTGTATCTCTGGAAGGAGTCCGGTCTAATAAATACCGGTCCAGAACCGGTCCAAAACCATCACTGGATCCAAACCCACCAACACCAAAAACAAGATTTTTATACAAGCAAAAATTAAGCTTAACTTGAGTCCCGACCCAGTTTTCAGAAACTAGACGTCGAGCAAAGAAGTCAGAACATCTGCAGATAACAAACCGGGTCAGGAGTTCTGTCTGAAAAGGTTCTAACAGAACCAAAAACCAATCCAACATCAGCTCAAATTAGGTCAGAAACCCAGTTGGACCTGCAAAGGTTTGACTAAAATAACTCCAGAACTTTTGGGAGCCGGTCTAAAGGTCCAGTAAAGAATGGCTAAACAGGAAGGAATGAACCCAGAACCAGGCCTGAGGTTCTGTTTAGATATCAGTGAGCTCTCACCAGAATCAGATCCACACTGAAACATATCGGTCCTGGCCCGGTTTAAATGTCCAGTGAGACTTCCAGTCGGTTCTGGGAGTAAAAGAACCGAGCACCAAGAGAACCAGGGAAAAGAAACTAGACCCAAAATAAAGTTCTGGAGTTTTCCCAGAACCTGGTAGAACAATTTCAGACCAGAGCCTGGATTTGGTTCTGGAAAGAGTCGGGTCTAAAAAAAAAAAAAAGTGTCTGGAAAATTATAAAAAGGTTTATCCTGAATTCCTTTGATTTATTTTTATTGTTTTATTATTTTGTTTTCTTTTCGTGGTTTTTAAATTTAATTTCACTTTTTAAACTTCGTTCTTTATTTAAAGTAATAAAATAAACCTTAAAAACTAATTAATTAACCAGAATCGATTAAAACACAGAACTGGAGGTCCAATAGGACTCTTCCCAGAACAGTGCTGACCCAGTCCAAGATAACAGAACCTGTTCAGCTGACCCATAGTTCCGTTGGGATCCATCAGAACCATCAGGAACCCATCAGAACCCGTCGCCTCTCTGGGTCAGCACCTCCACACGGACTCAGAAGAACCTCAGCAGACCATCACTGGCCGGCAGAACCGGGCCCTGGGCCAGAACGTCACGTCTCAGCAAACACACGGCACCGTGGGCTCGCCCCAGAAGGACGAAAAGAACCGTGGTTCTGGGGACGGATGGGACCGACCCAAACCAGGACAGCGGCACCAGAACATGGACCCAGCAGGGTCAGAGCTCATCATCAGGAACGAGGAAAAGATTCTCCTGATTCCTGCTTCACAGACGATTCCAGTCAGAACGGACCTCAGAACCGAGGATCCGCTGAGAGGAGGAGAGAGAAGGTGGGAGGAAGAGCAGGAGGAAGAGAGAGCAGCTGATGAAGAGAGACTGCAGGCGAGAGAAGAACTGAAGGTGTGAAGAAGCGGCGAGGGAACAAGTTGTTGTTCATGAAGGGATGGAGACGCTTTGAACTTCATCAGAGCTGCTGAGACGCTCGGTTCAGTTTCTGGCATCAGGTCAGACTCACCTGGAGCTTCTGGCTCCATCACACCTGTGAAAGTGTGAGGAGAACCCAAAGTTCAGGGAGTCTGCACAGCTTTAAAGGTCCGCAGCAGGGAGAAAAATCTGGACTCGCACCAAAAAGCCAGACGTACGAAACCGTGGGAGGATCACATGATCCTCGTCCTGCCACTAATTAAATATAACATAGAAAGTACTCCTGGGTCAATGTGAGCTTCTGAGCTTTCTGTGTCTCTGCTCTGTCTTCTCTAACATAGAAAGTACTCCTGGGTCAATGTGAGCTTCTGTGCTTTCTGTGTCTCTGCTCTGTCTTCTCTACCATAGAAAGTACTCCTGGGTCAATGTGAGCTTCTGTGCTTTCTGTGTCTCTGCTCTGTCTTCTCTAACATAGAAAGTACTCCTGGGTCAATGTGAGCTTCTGAGCTTTCTGTGTCTCTGCTCTGTCTTCTCTAAGCCCCAGTGGGTGGAGGCAGATGAGCGTTCACACTGAGCCTGGTTCTGGTTCTGCTGGAGGTTCTCCTCCCTGTTAAAGGGGAGTTTTCCTCTCCACTGTCGCTTCATGCATGCTCAGTATGAGGGATTGCTGCAAAGCCATCAACAATGCAGACGACTGTCCACTGTGGCTCTACGCTCTTTCAGGAGGAGTGAATGCTGCTTGGAGAGACTTGATGCAACCTGCTGGGTTTCCTTAGAGAGGAAACTTTCTCACCAACCTGGAGGATCTGATGGAACCTGACTTTGGAAAGAACCTCGATGATGATGTGATGTTAATTGGAGCTTCATGAAAAAACTAAACTGGATTTAATTGAATTGAAATATGTCTTTGTGGCTGATGTTAGCTTAATGCTGATGGTTGTGATGAGGTGAACATGCCTCCTCCACCGAGGACGTCTGTCTCTCCACTCACTCAGCGAAGGGCTTTAAATCTTTAAAACCAGTCAGGATGCTACAGAAAGGACCGAGTCGGCCATCGTGCACAGAGCTGCTCATTTGTTCCAGGCAGCTATTATAATGAGATGATCCACGGTTCTGGAGCCGTTTGTGGACCAGAACCTCACGGATCTTCCCAGGAGGCGGGGGTCGGCTCAGGAATCATCACACCTGCCTGCTTCTTCTGCTGATCCAGATCATCTACCTGCTTTTTATGCTCCTCAGCGCACAGATCCACGTTAATTCCATCTATATGCCACAAAAACATTCACAGTTTCCAGCTGGCTGAGCCTGTTTCCATTATTTTACTATATGAAGGTAAATGTTATTCTATGGTTTCTTTATTTTTAGTCCGGATTTAAATCATAAAAGCTCATGATAAAAGCATCCAGTTTGACTTAAATAAAAGTGACCAGGGTTAAATTTTACTGCGGTGGACTTCTAACTTGGATTTACTACCTAATCTAAAACATCTTCCTTCAGAACCGGCCTGTATTTGAAACGGCTCCTGACCCGGACATAAACCCCGGTTCCATCCACAGAACCCCTCAGCATGATGCTGCCGCCACCGTGTTTCTCTGCGGATCAGCTCTTCCTTTCACACTTTGGGATTCTATCCTGCAACCTGCCGCTCAGTCCAGACGGGTGGGCCATGCAGGAGACGGCGCCATCTTGCATTCTTCGTTGGGGGAACCCATGTTGCCTCCAGTTAGTGATAACTTTGTCCTGCATGGCGGGTAAAGCTGTTTTCTACCCTCCTCCTGACTGATACCTTTAAACAACGACCCGCCGGCACCGCTCTGCCAACCGTGGCTCCAGCTGAAGGAGGTTAATGAGCAAATGTGAGTTTTAGCTTCTTCAGATTCACTAAAACTCAGAGTAGTGAGAACGCGGCTCCATCCGGGTCAGCGCCGGTCCAGACATGCCTTCCCTAACAGATACGGCTGTTTTCCTGGTAAATGATGCGGGGAGTCTGTCAGGAAGGTGGAAAACATGCGGGAAATATGGTGTTTCCATCCCTAAAAGCTGCTACTGTAACGGGAAAGGTTTAAATGTGGCTCTGCAGCTGGAGATGAAGGAGGCGGCAGAGAAAGGCTCATTCACAGAGTGCAGCCGTGCAGAAACTCATATCTGGGAGTCAAAGTGGATCAGACGGCACAATGAGTACGCCGAGGAACAAACGCGGCCGCAGACGAGCCTTTCCTGGGGGGAAACGTTCTGTTTGGGGGGAAAGCAACAGCAGGTGGAGCTTCTGCAGACTCACTGAGCCGAGGTCCGTCTGAGCAGCGGAGACGTCGCGTGTTTGTCTTTATTGTGAGGAAACGAGTGAAATGCTTCCTTTGAACGGTTTTATCAGGACGTCTGCGGGGCAGAAGAGGGACGCAGAAAGGTTTTAAAGTGCATGTCGCTCTGAGTCCAGTTACATCACAGCTCAGGACATTCCTGCAGGGAAGTCCCATTCTCCACCGGATCGCTTCACGGCCGGGACCAGGAGCAGGGATCTGAGTCCAGGACAGACGGGTTCTGCTCTGACGTTTGGGTTGAATCACCTGATTTATCCTCTGTCTGCCTCTGGGACAGCAGCAGAACACGTGAGCCGTCCAGCTGCAGCGTCCTGGAGGAGCAGGAGAAGCCGGAGCTTTAATTCCAGCCATTTTCCTCCCACCTCCTCGGCTCGGTTCCTCTTTCCGCCTCCCACTCCTCCTCTGCTGCCAGCGTCTCACAGAGAGCCCGTTGCTATGCCAACAGGTGCTGAACGGGCCTCTTCAGGCTCTGCACACGCAGAACATGAAGGTCCATGCGATGCACCAACAGGACCACCGTGCAGCTCAGAGGTCGACGAAGAGGAGGAGGAGGAGGAGGAGGAGGAGGAGGAGGAGGAAGAGGAGTGAAGGTAAAAGCCTGCAGAGAGCTGAACATTTGTGTGCAGAAAAGCTGCCTCCCACACACAGACGCATCCCATTGTTTCTGCACAGCTCGGCTTGGTGAGAACATTTCGGACCAGAGGAACGTGTGAAGTTCTCCCGACGGGCCGAACCAGCGCCACGTCCCCAGCTGCTGCTGAAGCTCCAGCTTCAAGCGGCTTCAGCTTCAAGCAGCTTCAGCTTCAGCCGGCTGCGTTCAGCCGGAGTGAGGAACACGCAGACAGATGAGCGCCGGCTCGGCTCGGCTCGGCTCGGCTCGGCCCAGACTTCAGCCGGGGGACAGACGGACTCACGTTTGACTCCAGACTAGGGCTGAACAATTAATCGCATTTTCAATATAATCGTGATTTAAAAAAAACGCAATTTCCAAATCGCAGAGTCTGCAATTTTTGGCTATGTAACAATCAGGGAATTAGACACGTCCATTAGGTGTTGGTAAAATGTTTAAAGTGGGTTTGATCCACATGGAAGGGAAGACAGTTGCAGCAGTGAGATAATCTAATTTTATTACTTGTTTTAGAGTTTATATAATCATACATAGCATTAATTACTGGTCAATCAGTTTAATACATAGACTTGCTTGTTGGTTGCACTTTATGTTCAACAAGGATTGATGTCCAAATCAACTAAAAGCTGTTCTCTAGAATAATATTCTGATTAATAGAAACATTAAAAGTTCTTGTTTTAAATAGTCCTTGTTTACAAACTTCTTTATTTAGAGGCCATTTTTGTTGCTTGTGGTTAACGCAGAGAAAAGTCAAAACAGTCGGTAGAACGCAATAATTTCTGCTCTGAGTTTAGATGCTGCGGCTCTTTTAGCAACTAATCCACATGGCGAGGAAACAAAATGATTTGTTGTTTGTATATATTTTTAAACACATGATAAATTAAACTGGGGGAAAAAATCGCATTAAATCACAATATTAAGAAAAAAAAAATCGCAATTAGATTATTTTACAAAATCGTTCAGCCCTAGTCCAGACACAGAGCCGATCACGGTCCACTCAGTGACTGCAGGTCCAAAACGAGCCCACAGTACCGACCACAGTAGGTCCATCACAGACCTTCTGTTTATTTTTATTAGAGTCTAGTTGATTGTAACTCTTAGAAAAGTTGGACAACCCCAGTTTAGATCAGGAAGCCACGGGGATTTGTTTTATTTCTTATTCTGAACAGAAGTAATCAGTGATGAAGCTGATTCCAGTGGCACTAAAGACGAGTAAAGGATTTACTGATGTTTCTGTTCATGAAGCGTCTGGTTACTGAAAACTGCCTCAGAGATAAAGCTGCCAGGAAACAACGTCTGAAACATGTTTTAATAAAACGTCTCCCTGCAGGATGAGGGATTCTGGGTAAAAATGGGTTTCTAACCCGTCACCGGTTGATCAGCAACAGCATTCAGTTATAACGGGACAGAAATGAGGAGAACCCCAGGATGGAACCAGAACCAGGGTTAGAACTGGGCTGAAACAGAAACAGAACCGAATCAGGATCAAACGTGTTCTGTGTGGACCGACGGTACCGTCTGGGTTCCTGAGGTTCTGACGTGTTTCTGTCTGTTTTTCATGACGCTGTCTCCTCAAAGTTAGAATTTGTTTTTGTTTTTTTCCTGGTGTGGGACAGTAAAACGACTGGAACGTGTAATCAGAGTCAGGAAGAGGCTTAATTAGAGTCTAAGGAGGCCGAGCTCACAAACATCCAGAACCAGCTGCAGTCCTTCTGGACCAGAACTCCTGAAACGTGTCAGAACTCCTGGAGCTCCGGTCAGATCCTCCAGGAAGCTGCAGCTTTGTTTACCTTCTGCTTCATGCCGCCTCACCTGGACACCTGCCTGGACACGCCCCCCCGCCGGGCGCCCGCCCTGACGCTGCATGTTCTGACAGGCGGCTTTTGCTTTCATTTAACTGTCGGTACGCTGTTCCAGGTGTTCCAGGTGTTCCAGGTGTTCCAGGTGTTCCAGGTGTTCCAGGTATTTCCAGGTGTTCCAGGTGTTCCAGGTATTTCCAGGTGAACCATCTGTTCCAACCCTGAGCTGTACTCTGTGTTTCAGCTGTGATGTCACCAGGTGAGAGCGTCCCACCTGCAGCAGGACCGGCTCTGGCTCTGTAAAAGATCAAAGTGTTCCAGCCGGCCAATCAGAGGCCAGGGTGTGACGGGGGGGCGGGTCTGTGGAACGCAAACAAACACACGGAGTACGAGGCGAGACCAAACCTGGATCCTCTGCTATCTGACGCAGAGGAATCTCCCTGCAGCGTAAACAACCGGCTCTGATTGGCTGCGGGTTCAAACCGTCACCCTCCTCCTCTTCCTCCTCCTCTTCCTCCTCCTCCTCTTCCTCAGGGCCGCCTGTCAGGTGAGACGTTCCGGGCCTCAGCAGGTAAAACCCGCCAGGTGAGGAGGAACCTGCTCTTCAAACCGTCCAAACCGCCTGTGAGGCGCTCCACCGGTCCTCTCTGAGGAGGTCCAAACGGTCCAGCACCAGCACCGCTTCCCATAATCACCATTTCACATCATCGTTCCCCAAAGTCCAGAGAAAAACTGAAACAGCGGCTGAAGCAGATTTCATGACCAAAAACACGATTCCAGCTCCAACCAGGAGGATTCCCAAACTGCTGCTGGCTCAAAGTCCAGCCAAAGGACAAAGAACCTCCCAGAACCTCCCAGAACCTGCCAGAACCTCCCAGAACCTGCCAGAACCTCCCAGAACCTCCCAGAACCTGCCAGAACACGGCTCTGTGAAAGGTTCTGGACTGAAACTGGGGCAAAGAAAAGCAAATAGAACCTCCAGCTGTTGGTCAGAACCGCTTTAGTGATGCCAGGACCGACTGGGTCACAGAACAGGAGACGGTCTGTCAGGAGACACCAGGGTCCTGTAATCTTTACCGTCTATAGAACCATTTTACCTCCAGTCCACCTGAATTAAACTGATTCAGAGTCATAAATGTTGCCTGGTTATAAGTTATAATTTGTGATAAAGATCTGCTGTAGTAAACATGTTGTCATCGTTAAAGAAACGTCTTTTGTGTCTATTTTGAGATTTAAAAAAAGAGGATGGACGGGATGTTGATATTTGTGGATAATAATGTTTCAACATAATGAAACAATAATAATTTAGAATTAAATATTATTGGCACTTATAGCATCATTCTGTTGTGAAAATTAAAAGCAATTATTCCAAGAAAAAACTGCTGAAACCTGCATTTATTATCATTATTACATTTAAATACCATAATAAATATATATGTAGCCAAAGTTATTAAGAGCCACAGGCTGCAGACCAAGAAGCTGCTGCTCCACCTGAAACGCTTCATCATAAAATATTCACCAAAGATTTTATCTGACAAACCGACACAAAGACGTGAAACGACATTTTTACAGATGCAAATCTGAAGTTTGTCGTGCGTCAGAGTTCAGCTCCGCTGGATACAACACCCTGAACGCACCACGCCACCCTGAACGCACCACTTCACCCTGAACACACCACACCACCCTGAACGTCACCCTGAACGCACCACGTCACCCTGAACGCACCACTTCACCCTGAATGCACCACGTCACCCTGAATCGTCAACCCCCTGAACGCAACCACTTCACCCTGGAATGCCACCACGTCACCCTGAACGTCACCCTGAACGACCACGCACCCTGAATGCAAACCACGTCATACCTGAAGTCAACCCTGAACGGCACCACGCCAACCCGGAAATCACCCTGAACGCACCACGCCAACCCTGAACGTCCCCTGAACCGCACCACCACGCCACCCTGAACGTCACCCTGACGCACCACGCCACGTCACCATTCACCCTGAATGCACCACGTCACCCTGAACGTCACCCTGAACGCACCACTTCACCCTGAATGCACCACGTCACCCTGAACGTCACCCTGAACGCACCACGTCACCCTGAATGCACCACGTCACCCTGAACGTCACCCTGAACGCACCACGCCACCCTGAAAATCACCCTGAACGCACCACGCCACCCTGAACGTCACCCTGAACGCACCACGCCACCCTGAACGTCACCCTGAACGCACCACGTCACCCTGAACACACCACGCCACCCTGAACGCACCACATCCCCCTGAACGCACCACTTCACCCTGAACACACCCCGTCACCCTGAACGCACCACGCCACCCTGAACGTCACCCTGAACGCACCACTCCCACAGGGAAACATGGTGGTGGCAGCATCATGCTGTGGGACAGGGAGGCCGGTCAGAGTTGATGGGAAGATGGATGGAGCTGAATCCAGGCTGGAGGAGACCTGAGTCTGGGTGGAGGTTCTCCTGCTGGAAGGAGAACCTCCCTGGCGGTCCAGTTCTGCAGCCTTTCAGGGTCCAGCAAACAGAACCCGTCGTATAAGAACCAGGAAAAAATCCTGGAGAACCTTTAATCACAAACCGCTGAGCTTCACTCAGATTTAAACAAGTTAAACTGGAAATATTTCCCTGCAGTAAAAAGGTTTATTACAAAAATACTTAAAATATTTTCACTATTTCATTAAAGGGGAAAATATTTAGATTTCTTGGGTAAAACGTTTTTTGTTTATTTAAATGCACTAATTTATTAGAATAAATCGAACAGCTTAAAAAAATACAAAATAAATACAGTTTTGCTTTTAAGTTATAAATATTTTAGTATTTTTATTTTTAATATTCAGAAATAAATAAAACAACAACAATCAACTTAAACAAAATAAGATGAAAATAAAGTAAATAAAATTAAAAAATAAGATCTCCCACATTGAGGAAGTTTATTATAGTAAATTTATTATTTAGTGAAAATCTGTTGGATTTTCTAGCATCTATTTATTTATTTTTTTATTTTTTTTTTGCATTTGAACATTTTTATGTATTTAAAATTTGGTGCTTTTGTGTCGGTGGGAAAACGGAGCGCCTGCAGGCGGCAGAGACACAGCAGGAGACGGAGCTCACACACTCCCACTCAGAGACAGGCAGCCAGGAGCAGGAGGAGGAAGAGGAGCAGGAGGAAGAGAAGCAGGAGGAAGAGGAGCAGGAGGAAGAAAAACAAGAGGAATAGGAGCAGGAGGAAGAGAAGCAGGAGGAAGAAGAGCAGGAGGAAGAAAAGCAAGAGGAAGAGGAGCAGGAGGAAGAGAAGCGGGAGGAAGAGAAGCAGGAGGAGGAGCAGCAGGAGGAAGAAAAGCAAGAGGAAGAGGAGCAGGAGGAAGAGCAGCAGGAGGAAGAGGAGGAAGATGAGCAGGAGGAAGAGAAGCAGGAGGAAGAGCAGGAGCACACATGCATGAGCAGCCAGTGGAGCAGCAGCAGCAGATTCATGTTATGTAACTGGTGGAGCTCCCAGCTGAGGCTGCAGATCATGCAAGAAAATCCTCCTGCAAGCCTCCATCTGGACTCTGAACCAGAACCAGAACCAGAACCAGGGTCTATAACATTAAACCTCCATCTGGACTCTGAACCTGAACCAGAACCAGAACCAGAACCAGGGTCTATAACATTAAACCTCCATTTGGACTCTGAACCAGAACCAGAACCAGAACCAGGGTCTATAACATTAAACCTCCATCTGGACTCTGAACCTGAACCAGAACCAGAACCAGAACCAGGGTCTATAACATTAAACCTCCATCTGGACTCTGAACCAGAACCAGAACCAGAACCAGGGTCTATAACATTAAACCTCCAGCAGCTTTTCTCAGCAAGACCAGACAGTTCCAGAGAATCATCATCCATCCATCCATCCATCCATCCATCCATCCATCCATCCATCCATCCATCCATCCGTTCATCCATCCATCCATCCATCCTCCATCCATCCATCCATCCATCCATCCATCATCCATCCATACATCCATTCATCCATAATCCATCCATCCATCATCCATCCATCCATCCATCCATCCATCCATCCATCCATTAATCCATCCATTAATCCATCCATCCATCCATCCATCCATCCATCCATCCATCCATCCATCATCCATCCATACATCCATTCATCCATAATCCATCCATCCATCCATCCATAATCCATCCATCCATCCATAATCCATCCATCCATCCATCATCCATCCATCCATCCATCATCCATCCATCCATCCATCCATTCATCCATCCATCCATCCATCCATCATCCATCCATCCATCCATCCATCATCCATCCATTCATCCGTCCATCAGATCTAAAGCTGTGTATGTGGGCGGGGCCTGAGGCTCCTCCCTCCAGGTGAGGTCTTACCTGCGCAGTGTCCGAAGCGTTTTCCAGCCACTCCGTCCAGCACAGCGAGGGTCAGGTTGTCTGGAGTGTCAGGATGAAGAGGCGTCCCTCCTCCTCCTCCTCCTCCTCCTCCTCCCCCGCTGCCTCCCTCTGTGATCAGGCTCGCCTCGGAGCTCTGCTCGTCGCTGGACAGAGACGGACTGCGCACGTCTCCTCCACCAGAACCAGAACCGGGTCCAGACCCAGAGCTGGGGCCGTTGGCGCTGCAGGGAACCGAAGCCAGCCCGGTCCCTGCGGCTGCGGGCCAGGAGGGGGGGTCCTCGCTGTCCGGGCTGGAGGGGACAGAGGCCAAAGTTACTGACAGGGGAGAGCTACTAAACACCAATCTGCAGTTTATGTGACACGGATCCATCAGAACCGCCCGTTTCCTCAGCAGAACTGAAACATCTGGAGATGCTGCTGCTAACCTCCAAACATCTTGAGAACCTGGGTTTGACACGAGCGGCAGAAATCATCCAGACTTTAACAACAATTAACTAAAGCTGCAGGGATGCAGGTCGGATTAATGGGCATTTTTTAGATTTTGGTTCTGATTCTGAGACATTTCTCCGGTAATTGTTCCGTTAATTAGCCGTTTCTGTGGCGCTGCGCTTAAACTCCGGGGCCTCCTCCCCTCCTGAAGCCTGACCGAGGAGGAACCGCTGAGGTACGGTGGCTGAGAGGGCTCAAAGGAGCAGAGGAAGACGGCCGGGTCAGGGTTAATCAGGAGAGGTTGGTGGGTCAGAAGCAGAAAAACATTATTGTCCATCAGAATGAAATAAAATCAGCTGCTGGGTCAGAAAGGTCCGGTTCACCGGCGCCTGCAGCGTGTTCTGGGTCAGCATCCACACTTTTCCAGACTAAAAACCATTAATGGAGCTCAGTAATTCACCAGTTGGGTTTCATCGTTGGTGTTTTCTGCGAACCATGAAAGAATAAAAACTGAATCTGGTTTAAATCAGCTGTAAATCAGATTTAAGGCCGTCATCCCTGGACCGGATTACCGCTCTTCTGAAACGGACCCGTTAAATCAGTTTGGGACCTTTTATTATTCTTCAGGTTGAATATTTTTATTTGGGATCTAGACTCAGTCCTGGATTAAAGTCCTGCTCCGGAACTAGCAGGACGACCCGATTAATCCGCGTTAATCTGACACCACGATCAATTAGTTCAAATTTAGGTCATTTAAACATAAATTCACGTTGAAAAATAGTTTTTACTTTTTATATCAGAAATTGGGACTGACCCGGTAAGCCTGGTGATAAGAACTGGGTTCTGGTCAACCGGACACGGTTCAGCCCATCACTGACCGGCCACTTTATTAGGAACACTGGTTTCAGGAACCCGGACAGTGAAGACGGCGAGCCGGTTCTGGTGCTGACCGGGCTTTGAACCCGGTTCTGGTGCTGACCGTCTCCATCACCTGACGGCAGGACCTGAACCCTCAGATCAGAACCGACTGGACTCCAGCGGTCACCAGATGCCGGTCCAACAGAACACATGAGGAGGTTCTCATCATGGAGGTCCAGCTCATCTGCAGTCAACATGGACCAGAACCTCATGCTTCTGACGCCTGGTTGTGGCCGTTTAAAGGGGTTCTGGAGGTCCAGTGCGGTGTTCCTAATAAAGTGACCGGGAAGGGAACCTGTCCAGATGATGTACGGAGCTTTTTCTTCGGACTCGGAACCAAAACGTGCTGCGTTTTGGTTCCAAATGACATCAACCTTTATCCTCAGTGGGACCAGCCTCTGAATTTTGATTATTTATCAAAAATTAATTCTCAACCTTCGTTAGATTTTTTAAATATTTGTAGAAAAGCTCCGGAGCCACTCTGAAGTCCACAGCGGGACCTTCTGGCCCAGAACGGAGCTGGTTCTCACCTGAACACCTCGCGCGCATGGCCGCTCTCAGGTGAGGTCTCCCTGAAGAACGGGACGACCCGGGACAGGCTGGCCCTCCTGCGGGACGCCCCGGTGCCGCCGCTGGCCTTGTCCCCCACCCCTCCGAACCCCCCGGCCCGCGTCAGAGCGGTGGTCTGCTTCTTCAGGAACTTCTCCAGCGGTTTCATCCCCGCCGGCATGGTGCTTCTCTGGACCGGGGACCTGGGGGGCTGAGACCTGGGGGGCTGAGACCTGGGCTCCAGAGACCTGGGTGCGGAGACTAGGGACCCTGAGTTCGGGGTCCTGCGACCTGGACCGGTAGCGGTGCTGCTGCGGGTTTGCGGGGCAGCGGCGCCTACATCATCCGGCCCCCGCAGGTCGGCTCGGGTGGGCAGGTGCGTGCAGGTGAGAGCGGAGCCTCCGGGGTTCTGCGGGCTGCTCTGGACCACCAGCCCGGATCTAACCCATGGGTGAGGCGGCCGGTGGACGGTCCGCCTCGGTCCCCGGGCACCGACAGCCGCTCCTGCCGCAGCGGTCTTCAGGAGCTCCCGGAGCAGCGGCGGCGGTTCCGGGCCGCTCCTCCCCCAGCTGCTCTCCGCCTGCAGCCGCCGCGTCGACGCGGAGCTCCGGCGCCGAAAGCGCGTAGAACCCCGAGAGAGGGGTCCGCCGGTCCGCGCTGCGCCTCTGCGGTTCCGGGCTCAGATCAGGACCGGGATCTCTGCGGATCGCTGGTTCCCACTCGCTCACCTGGAGGAGCGCACGCCGCTCGGCGCGGTGCGTGTGGGCGCGGTGCGTTTTCTGCGCCTCGGCGGCGCGTCTCTGGTTCCGCTCGGGTTCTGCGGGTTCGGACGGTCCAGCAGCCTGGGATCCTGTCGGCTCTCCGGTCCCGGTCCTCCTGGTGAATTTCTGGATGAGCAGTGATGAAGAGCACGCGCGCTCCCCCCGCCCTCCACGAGACGATCTGCTGCAGTTGCGCGCTCCCGACGCTCGCGCTGCACAGTGGCGCGCAGGCACGGTGTAAATTTAATGGAAATGGAAATATCCTTGACGACAGAGCCGAAACACCGCGAGATTTCGGCCTGAGCGAGCTCTGATTTGTTTTATTTGTCGCTTATGATCCTGACAGAAAGTTTTCCTCTGGGTCTGCTGGTTATTGACCCAGTAGAGATCTGAGTTCTGGAAGATGATCCGGTCTGGACCAACCTGACACCGGCCTGTAATCTGAACCCAGCAGAGGAAAAAAACGTCTAATATAATTTCCCTCAAGTGTCAGTTTCTGTTTCACCTTGGCAGGATGGAGCTCCCCTCACCTGCCGCCCCAGGAACCATCAATCACCTGTGGAACACCACAAGGTTCTGAACCCGGGACCCAGTAATTAGGTTACATCAAGCTTGTGTTTGTTAAGTTTTCACTTCATTTATAGAACTCTGCTGACCTCTGTTATGCTGGCAGACCTGAAGTAAATCAGAACATATGTTTTATTTCAGGAATTCAGTTTTAAAAAAAAGTAAAAGTTGTAAATGATTTTGATGGATTTTTTCCACACGATGTGACAATTTTCAAACATTTATTCGTGTTAATTCTTGTGAAGACCCAGAGTTCAGTATCTTGGAAAATTTGGATATTAATCCAGACCGATTGAAGCAGATTTAATACAGAAAAATTATCCTATTGGACATTTTCTTCATGCATCTCCGCTCAGTATTTAGTCTGGGCTCCTTATGCATGGATTACTGCATCAGTGCAATGAGGCATGGAGGAGACTCTGGTTCTGCTGAGATGTTCAGGAAGCCCAGTTGCTTTAATAGCAACCTTTAGTCTGCGTTATCGGTTCTGGGGTCTTTCATCTTAGCATTTTGCCAATGGGTCATAGAATCTCTACGGGGTTCTGGTCAGAACCAGCAGATGGTACCGAAACCATCACTGACTCTGGACCTTGATTTCTGAATGAAATGATCCAAAGTGGCCTTTGGACCATTGAGCAACGGGCCTGTTCTGGTTCTGCTCAGCCCAGGTAAGGTGGTTCTGATGTCTCCTGCTTATGAAAGTTAGAAATATCATGACCTGTTTTTCATATTCCTGCACAGGGTCTGTTCTCAGCAGACTGGATTAAAGAGTAAACACGGCTTTGCTCGTTATGGGGGGGATTCATAAAAGCAGCATTAAAATATATATTTTTTTATTTTTAATCAAATATAGTGAAGCAGTGTGGAAAAGAGAAGAAAACAAAGGAATGCAAAAACTAATTTTGATTTTGAGTTGATTTGATCAGTCGTATTAATAATTAAAAAAAGGTATTGAATTAAACAAAAAAGGAAACAAAAAATAAAGGAAATGATCCAAAGAAATAAAGATAAAAAAAACCATGAAATCTGATTGATTTTATTGAGCCAATGACAGCGTCATGGCTTCATACCAGGAAGTAAAGTGAAGCTCCTTGCCTTTCATTGGCTCGTTGTTTGCAACTCTGCAGTTCCTCAGCCAATCAGAACCGAACGTCTCCTCTGCCTTAACGAGCCAATTACCCAGAAAGCCTCAGCGTCCTGCTGTCCATCACAGGCTGGAGGGGCGGGTCTGCATGCCAGGAGCAGACTGGGCCTTTGTGCCGAGCTGTGATGAATATTCATGAGGCCATCCGGCAGCTGATTGGTTATTAGAGTTTATATAAGAGCCCCGCCTCCTGCTGCTCATGAATATTCATGTTGGCAGACATAAAATCAGGTTTCAGGCTGAAGGAGGAAGATGATGCTTACCAGGACTAACTAAAAACCTTTTCTTAGATGAAGAGTTGATTAACCAGGTCCGTCCAGCCTTCTGATGATCTCACACGTTTACGTCCGGACTCCTTTACTCGTCAAGGCATCCAGTTTGGTACCAGAACCGTCTAGTTCTGGAAGCTAACGCGACAAACTCTCTTCCAAACCGCAGCAGCAACCAACCCTAATGTTCCTGAGAGCCATGAGACCCAGTCAGACCGCGGCCTGAGGTCAGAACCGGTCCAGATCCGGACGCCACAGGAGCAGGCTCAGCTAGAGCCGACCACTTTAAAGGAAGCAATGCGTTAAAATAGGGCTGGACGATAATTCAATAACGATATATATCGACGATAGAACCGAAACAATGTCGATAAAGAGTTTAATAGAATAACAGTTTTCCTTTTTTTTTCTCTCGCATTTTACCCATTTAGGCTAATATTACATCATTACATCCTCCAACCAATCACAGACGCAGACCCCAGAACGCCCTATCACTAAGCCCCGCCCCCTTCAGAGAGCATGTGTTCTTTTTTGGTTAAAAACCTGCAGTTTTGGTAAAAAAAATAAAATTGTTGAATAAAGGGTTGAGTTTGAATTCAGTGTTTGTGTCTGTATCTAAAACTTAGAATGTGTTTTGATATCGATCAATGATATTTATTTATTCGATATGCCTTTATTTCTTATATCATCCTGTCCTACGTTAAAGTTAACAGTGGACAATACTATAAGCTGGTAACGGTGTTCCACACGGTCGTGTTTCAGGACCGTTGCTCTTCTGCTTTACCTGAACAGGTGAAGAATGAATCCCTCAGTCAATTATTCTCTGAATTTCTCAACGATTCCGTCTTTCTACTGATTAGAGAGAAAACTAAAGAGATGATCAGATGTTGCTGGGAGTTGTTTTGGGTTCCCAGGTGAATCCTGCAGAGGCTAAATTAGCTTTAATCACCAGGCTGTGAAGACTTTAGACCAGCAGCCAGTAAATCTCCCTCACTAACAACGCTGAGTGTTTTAAGCTTTATTAGCTTCGTACGCGTCTCAGTGGTGACTACGGTTCTGGTTCCGGATGCAGCAGCGGGTCAGAGACGACTCGGAGACGTTCAGGACCGAAGGAAAAACTTTATTGTGACAGCAAACCACAGACGTTTCAGAGATGTGAGCGGAAACGGGACAGAAACTAAAACACAAAGAGACTTTTTCCTGGAAACCTTCCAACTAAGATCGGTTAACAGCGGCTCAGTCTGGGGGGTTCTGCTACGCTCCGGTCCGAACGTTTAACACATGGAAACAAAACGTTGAGCAGACGGTCAACGAGGCGCCGCTACACAAACTACAAATAAAAAAAACAAAAATAAAAACAACCGTATGAAAATGAAAGATTGGTTTGATAAAAGGAAGACAAACGAGTCGTAACAACCGTTAACGGTCCGGGTCCCTGCCGACAGCTCAGCGCTCCGCCTTACAATAACTTCTGCATCTCTTTCATACCTTCCAGCTTTTATTTACAGTTAGCTTCTATTTACAGCCACTCCCCCCCAACAGAACCGCTCCAACGGGCCGTTTAGTGACGGAGGCGGTACTGAAGCAGCTCTGCGTCGTGAAGATCAGCGTTTTCAGGTTCTAGATGTCGCCACCGGGAGAAAATAACTCATTAATCTCCTTCATCTGAAATGATTCTGATGTTCTGGTGATCCAGACAGAACCTGAGCCGGATTCTGGATCGGGTCTCAGAACTGTTCAGTTCTGATGGTTGGATCACATCCAGACTGAAGTCATGTGACCCCTTTGGCGAGGCCCAAAACCGTCAATCTGGAAACCAAAGCGCCCCCACCCCCCCACCCACCCGACAGGTGTGAGTCCGATCCGGCCCCCCCGGCAGAACCGCTCCACGTTGCTGTAAACCCGGCCGACATCTTGGTCCAAACCGCTGAACTGAAAGGGGAATAAAGGAAGTCCAGATGCAGCAGTGATGCTGCGGGTCGCCTGCAGAACCCCCCCCCCCCTCTCGGGCCCCCGCCCCCCCCGCTGGTGCTGGAGGTCCCCGTTCAGGCTGCGGCTCCTCACCGACCCTCCCACGCTGCTCCTGCACACAAACCAATCAGAGAGCCAGATTAGCCGACAGCAGTGACGTGATTGGACGAGTTTCTGGAGGACGTCTCAGACGAGCTTCGTTAACAGGAAACATGAATGTTGTGACCAATCAGAATGAAACGGAAGAGTTCATTTGCAAAAACAGATAAACGCCATTTTACTCTTTGCATGGCGCTGCTTTTAAAGCTTAAACCCATTTTAATGGGTTAGAAATTAACTTCCTCGTTCACTTCCTGCTAAATGTCTCCACATAACCGCGCTGCGTGGTTAGCCTGAGCTAAACGCTAGCTGTTAGCATGCGGACGTGACGTAGCTGCGGTCACATGTCAGTGTTTCTGTACGTTTGTTGTCATACGATCCGACAGTAGAGGAAGATGAAGAAGCCCCACCCAGATGAAGACCGGAAAACACGACTTATTTGGTGCGTTTATGCTAAGCCTCTGAAATTTACGTGCCTTTGCCATCTGGAGAGTTAATTTCGGACCCTGACTAGAAACTCAAAGTTCCATCGAGCCAATCAGCGCAGCGCTACAGCACTGAGTGGGGAGAAAGGTAAGTTTTCTCGCTAAAACCACAGACTTCTGGGCAGATTACAACGGAGACGTTGTGTTATCGACAGACGGACGAAAAAGGAAGAGAAAAGCTGATGAACGTAACGTGGTGAAAAAGCCCCGGCACAGTGGGGAGCCCTAGCATCCTGCGTAGCCTGTAGCCACAACAGGCTAACGTCTGTCAGGCAGCGATGATGTCCCACATAAATAGATTACTGTATTCTACTATAAATAAGCTGAATCTGTCGTCTTATACGGACGTAATGACTGTTAAAGACCAGAAGTGGACGACTGAGCACAACAAAAGTCAAACTGAAGCATTTAGTCCTGAATGAGACGCAGGAGACAATCCCAGCCTGTAAAGCCTCGTTTGTGAGTATTTAGTTAATTTAAAACCAATTTTTAAATTTCTGATAAAGGTACGTCAGTCAAAGCAGCAGTAATATGGTAATAAGTCTGAAACTTTAGAATGCTACTACTGTACGTACCGGCATACGCTACTTAATGTTTTATTAATATTTACTGTTTCACATTGATTTACTACTTCTTAAAATAGCTTTTGTATATTTATTGGAGTTTCTGCCCAGTAAAAGGCCAATTTTATTTTATTTCTATATAGATACTAGACTTAGTTCGCTGTATTGGGCAAAAAAAGGCCGAACGATTTTGGGGGGAAAAAAATCCTAACTGCGATTTTATTGTGATTACAATTCATTTTGTGATTATTTGCCACCGTATTACTATTATTTAGTTTATTATGTAATAGTTTTCAGCAGTGTAGCCTTTAGCCGT
This sequence comes from Fundulus heteroclitus, assembly GCF_011125445.2. Taxonomy (NCBI): domain Eukaryota; kingdom Metazoa; phylum Chordata; class Actinopteri; order Cyprinodontiformes; family Fundulidae; genus Fundulus; species Fundulus heteroclitus. Next base: position 2,065,179 of record NC_046376.1, on the reverse strand, counting down.
GTTTTGTACAGTTTAGTTTAGTGTGACTGCAGGCAGTGAGAAAGATCAACGCGTGGTGCCGGAGCGCGGCGGTGCAGCCGGCAGAAAACGCCTTCCTGTAGATCTGAACGCTAAAAAGATGCATGAAAAGAAGCAGAGAGAATTCCTACGCTTTATTTTTACGTATGATTTTAACCGTGTTATCTAAAGATGTGTAGCGCCTGCATTAAGTTCACAGACTAAAAGACCCAGGAATGTCAGATGAAGACCAGCGCATCTCTTTATGTTCCATAGGGAGGCAGATTTTCTAAACGCTGTGTGTGAATGTTTTATGTTCTCGTTTGACGACTGGAATATACCTTTCCTGAGCAGGAGATCAGAAAGAAGGACGTCATACTATCACCATCTGAATATGAGGACATTATGAACTAGTGTCCATGTTCATGAGCAACACTGGCAATGCGTTAAAGCTGCTGCAGCTAAACAACGTTCCTCTACTCGTTTAAAATGAGTGATGATCATTTAGATCAAGCTGCTCTACTGTTTTCTGTCCTCATCGTCTGTGGAAGCGTGGCAGGAGGCAGGAGACCAGCTGTGTCCAGACGGCAAAGGAGGACGATGTCCTAAAACTTGGCGTTTATGAGGACGCCTTGGCAGAAAGGACCGAGGAAAGCAGCGATGAAGAATAAGCTGTTAACCTAATATAAGCTACACCCTTATCACCACATAGTGCAGTTTGGCTTTACTGCTTTACTTAAAGGTCTAAGTTATGGAGCCGCCTTGCTGAAAACTACGCAGCACTAAATAGTGGGCAACTTTCAGTTAAACGCAAACCAAAGGTAAAACGTTTAACTCTAAACAAAGAGCAGCACTGAAAGCAACGTTGCTTTAACTAATGAATGATGGAAAAAACTGCAGTTCACAGCCTGTTTTGCTTTTTATAACAGAATAATGTGTAATCCTGATTATTAGCACCAACCATGAATGTCAAATAATGCAGAGAGACTGTTTTAACAGATTTGTACGATCCAGATGTTATAAATTGATGAAGTTTTAAAGGAGCTCATCTGTTTGTTTTGTGATCAGCGCTGTTTACTGTGATCACTGAATGTGGAATACATGAGCTTACTGACTAAACTTAATGCTGCATGAGGTTAATTTTATCACTTTTTTTGCTTGTTTTGTGATAAATTAATTTACTGTTGCTAAGAGAAGAAGCACGGAGTCATTGTTTAACTTTATTCAGTGGTGAGACGTGAATTTTAGTTAACCGAGTTTGTGAAAAAAGTTTGTTGTTGAGGTTTTGCCAAAAAAACAAAAAAAAAACAAACAAAAAAACTAAAATGTAAGTTTTTATAAAAACAGAGTTTTCTGTTTTTGCAAATCAACTCTTGAATTGTGTTGCAGATAGGAGCGATTTATGCTGATTAATAATCTGACCATCGTGTGTATTATTCTGAATGTGGTGAACTGACCTACTGCAAACGTTAGACCGACATAAACGTATTTCTGCGTTAAGTAGCAGAAACACGTCTGGAAGAAAAAGTGTCAGGGCTCCAGATAAAACCGCTCAGTTTGAAACATTAAAAGAGCTCAAAATGTTAATTTATTCGATAACGTTTCATTTTTAATTAGAAGCTGGGGCCAGTCCAGCCTGGCGTGTATAAAACTGCTTTGTTTGCTATTCTCTGTTCAGCAGAGATACAGTTCTTCTTCTTCTGTGGTATTTTAGGGGAATGTGATAACTGCATGTCAGAGAGGTTCTATTCTGAATAAAGCCAGGTGCATAAAACGCACCTTATGATCAGACTAATTGATTGTGAGCCCATATAAACGGTATAATCTGATTATTTAAACGTAGCTGCTGTGTTCTGTTTGGACCTCAGACGCCAGCAGAACCTGCTGCCTGAAGATTATTCCCGCCTCACCTGTGGATGTGAGGTCAGGGTGGGGCGGAGTCTGGGGGAGGAAATGAGGGCGGAGTCACTCTGAGGCGAACTGGACCTCTGGAGGGGGCGGTTTGACGGTGACGGGCTGGGAGGTGCGGCGGGGGGGCGATGGTTTGGGCTGGGCCTGCTGCTGCATGGTGTCGTAGTAGGTGACGCCCCCGTAGGTCACCTGGGACTGGGCCTGAAACACAGCGGAGAGGTGAGGCCCGGTTCTGATCGGTTCTGGTGGGTTCTGGTGGGTTCTGGCTGCCGGGGAGCAGCGGGCGGTTCTTACCGGTGGGTTGGGGTACATGGTGGGGTACGGGAAGGTCACGACCCCCGGCGGAGGATAGAACGGCGGCGGCAGCAGCTGCTGGGGCGGTTGCCCCGGTGACAGGGAGACGGGCGGGCCGCCGTAGAGGGTGGGGTTAGCGATGGGGGCTGCTGATTGGTGGGGGTGGAGACCTGCAGAGAGGCAGCAGAAAGGGTCAGCGACCCGGCAGGGTTCTGGATCAACACATTTAGAGAGTACCCACCAGGATGAGGGATGTGCATCTCTGGCTGGACCAGCATGCCCTGGGGGGGGATGGGGGCGGGGCCTTCTCCGTGGGCATAGATTGGTCCCTGGTACGACACTGAGGGGAGACAGAAGAAGGGTCAGCAACTTTTCTGGACCTGCTTCCTGCTTCCAGTCAGTTAGGATCATCTCAACAGGATAACTTAGCTACTAAACCCAGAATCAGAGGTTCTGACCAGAACCGGGCTCCCACCTGAACACGACCCACTGCAGACAAGGAGTTCTACTGACCCCCGCTGGTCACAAGCAGGAAGTGCAGCACTAAGGCGCAGACTGCAGACTTTAACGCCCAGCTGATGCCTTAAGGTTGACGGTTTGTTTGTTTGTTTTTATTTTCAAATTTTATATATAAAAAAACAAATTCTGGTTTCAGCATCCAGAACCAGTCGGGCCCAAAAGCTCTGCTGCTGGGCTTCAGCAAGAACTAGAAGAGAGCAGCAGGGGTTCAGGACCGACCTGCTGATGCTTTATGGTTAAAGGTTTATTTCTTTTTTTTTATATATATATATATATATATATATATATATATATATATATATATATATATATATATATATATATATATATATATATATATATATATATAAATAAAAATAAATAAGCAATAAAAAATAAAAATCTAAATTAAATAAAAAAGATGGTTTGTTTCTTTTATTTATTATTTCTAAATAAAAAAATAAAAAGTAAATTAAATTAGATAAAAACAGTTTGTTTCTAAACCTGCTGCTGTAGGAGGTCCAGGTGAGCGGTTCTGACCCGCTGGTCCTAATTTATGATGTGGATGTGGGACCAAAACAAACCGGTCTGTGACCACACTGCTGCTGAGACGCTTTATTTACATTTATTTTGGTGCCTTTAATGTTTAATTGATAGGTTTTGATTAATTAAGTTAATGCATCGTGCAATAACTGATCAAATTTACACAATTGCTAAAATACACAGATAAGAATGCGTGCATATTTATTAATATAGCGAGTTATTTAAGAAAACCTGGACCGTCTTTAGTGAATCATTGCTGCTAATAAACAGGATGATAAATCAGGGCTGTGCGACACGGTTATAAATAAAACCTCAGATTTTATTATCGATTCATTTTTCCTTCTTTTTGACACAAATAATTATTTTTTAAAAAGTGCTTTTATATCAAACGTTTCATCTGGGAGTTAAACCTTAATTCAAAGTGCAACTAAATCCAAAATGTGAACCAAGATGGCCGCCCTGTTATTATAAACAATGAGAATAAAACTAAATGTTTGCTTCTGCTGGTTTTACTGAATGAGCAACTTAAAAACACGAGTTAAGAAATAAAAGTGATAAAGAAACGTACACTTTGACAACTTTGCTGCTGTTCTCTGCATCAGAGTCTCAGCTAAATAAAATCCAGATTTTCCAAAAATTAAACCTTAAAAAGCAGCAATTTTAAATGAATCCATTAATCGCTCCGCCTCATAATAAATTATATATTTTCTGACCATATTAATAAAACGGATCACACTAATAATCATCGTTGATGATCCGGACCGGCCCGTCTGACCAGAACCTTTTATAGCAGGCAGGGCGGGTTCTGATCGGGTTTCATCAGCTGATGTTCTAACGTCAGAAACAGGAACCAGGAAGCTTCTCTGGGTTTGGTTCTACGGGACGGAGAATGTTTTCCTGACCCGTTTCCAGCCTCATTCATCCATCAGGAGTCAAACTGAAGCCTGGACATAAAACCCGGGCAGAACCGGGTCGGACTGGAAGCTCTTACTCGGCTCGTAGTAGTGTCCCTCCATCACTCCCAGGTGGAGGGGCGGAGCCGGTTCCGGCACGGCTCTCTGGCGCTGGGAGGAGTAGCGCTTGGCCCGGTTGGAGCCGACGCCCATCTCCTCCATGTTGGAGAACTGAGGCGGGGCCCCGGCCAGGTGCATGGGGCTGGGAAGGCCTGCAGACAGAGCGGACACGCGGCTCAGGTTCTGCTATCAGGGCCCGGTTAAAGGTTCTGCAGAAACTACTCACCCCTCATCTCTGGCCGTATAAACGTCGTCGGGTTCTGGCTCCAGTTCTGCGGGGCCAGATTGAGCCGGGCCACGGCCTGGTCCAGCTCGGCCACGCCCCCGCCTCCTGGCTGGCTCGCCCCGTCTCCCTCTCCCGCCCAGGACTTCCCCCCCCTGGCGCCGGGCGAGGAGGCGGTACCGGCGGTACCGGCGGCGGCAGCGTCCTCCACGGAGGCTTGCTTGCTGCCCAGGTCCGAGGGCCGGGAGCGAGTTCTGCGGGCCAGAGAGTACGACTTGCGCTCCACGGGGCGCTCCACGGGAGGAGAAGCCTCCGCATTGGCCGCTGAAGACTGGAGGGCGGGGTCAGAGGCGGAGCCAGCCAATCCGGAGGCGGCTCTGTCAGCGCCGCCTCTCTGGTCCTGCTGCTGCCGTCTCGGGGACTGGTACCCGCCCGGCTGGGCCGCTGCGGGCGGCGCCGACCTCGGCTCGTCTTCCGCTGCGCCTGATTGGCTGACCGAAACCTCCTCGATGACCACTGAGGAGCCTCCTCTGCCTCCGTGGCCCCGCCCTCCCCTGCCGGCCCCGCCCCTCTCCCCCGCCGGGTCGGGCGGAGCTCTGGGGGCGTGGCGCTCTCTGGGGTGAGCGTGGGGTGCGTTGGATTCGTTGTTCCTGAACTCGGGCTGAGAGGACGGGTGCGCTTGGCTGTGGTGGGGGGGTCTGCTGTGGGAGGGGGGCGGCCTGAAGGAGGCGCCGCCTCGCTGGGCGGCAGAGAGGGGGGGGAAGGCCGAGGAAGAGGAGGCAGGAGGGTCGGATGAAGGCGGGGGAACGCCTCCCGCTCGGTTCTGCCAGGACCGGGCCGGTCTCGGTCCGTCTCGCCACCGCTTGTCTCTGGCGGGCGGAGAGCTCTGCCTGCAGGAGGACAGAGATCAGAGAGGGAGAACCTCCATGTAGGTTGAACCGGGCCGAACCGGACCGAACCGGACCGGACCGGCAGCTCACCTGGGCCGGCGCTGGCGGAACGCCCGCTCTCCGGACCCGGCGCCGTTGCGGATGTCGTAGCCGTAGATGGCGATGAGCTCCTCGCGGCTCTTCGGCGCCTGCTCCTCCTCTCGGAACCGGTCGTGTTCCCAGCGGCCCTCGTCCTTCCACAGCTTCCTGTTCCGCCCTTTGGGCCTGAGAAGACGAGCGGTACCAGAGTCAGCCTCCGTCTGGGCCCGGCGGGGCGGCCCGGCGGCGCCGGCGGCTCACCTCTCCTCCTCCTGGGTCTGGCCGCGCACGTCGTGCTCGAAGAACAGACCCTTCCTGGGGATGTAGGCCGGGTTCTTCCGGTCCTCGTCGTCGTCCAGGTGCTGACCCGGTTTCCCCCCCGCCTTCGTCTCCGGGTCGTCGGTGGACTCCTGTCAGCGAGAAGAGACGCCATGACTACAGAGCGGAACCAGACGGTCCGTTAGCCGTCCGGTTCTGATCCGGAAACAGGAACCATCAGCAGCATTAGAAACAATAAAACACAGAACCTCCTGCAAAGGTTCTGGTTCTGGCACAGGAACCAACGGGTCCGTTCAGCGCCGGCTGCACCTGCAGGCCCGGCTGGGACCGGGTCAGAACCTGAAGCCTTTCATACAGGCGATGAGAGGAAACGTGAAATGAAGCGGATTTCAGTTCTCCAGAACCGGTCCATCACTACCAGAACCTGGACCCGGGCCCACCTGTCCGTCTCCGCTCTGCCGCTCTCCTGCCAGGTTCCCCTTCTCCTCGGCTTTGCTCTCCTCCTTCCTCCCTCCTTCATCCTCCTCCTCCTCTTCCTCCTCTCCGTCATCCTGAGTCGGACCTTCAGCAGCGGCGCCGCCGGGTTTGGGTTCGCTGGCTGCAGCCTCTTCCTCGCTGAAAGCCTCTTCCTCCTCCCCTGCCTGACAGAACAAGCAGAACCATCAGACGGGTCCGGCGGGCCGAGCCAGAACCAGCCAGAACCGGGTTTACCTCTGAGTGGGAGCCGTTTTCCTCCGGTTCTGCGCTGTCGTAATCCGAGAGGACGGCTTGAGGAAACAGAACCAAACCGGGTCAAGCTGAGTGAACCGGTGCGTTACCAACAGAACCTGCCGGGTGTCGGGTCTTACCTTCTCCTGCTCCGTCTTCACTCTCCTGTAAAGACAAACAGAATCAGAACCAGAACAAATGCCACAGAACCCATTAAACCCAGAAACATGGCCCAGATGACAGAACCAGCGAGGAAACGGGTCGGTCCAAACGCAGTGTAACCCGGACAGTAATAATATAAGAGATGGCACGGATAAATTCATTTATTATATCCTTTTATTTCAATTAACATTTCAAAGTTCATATAAAGTTATGAAAGAATATGTTTGCATTGTTTAATATAAATTCTGTATTTTGTGGTGAATTGTCAGTGAAAATTGTATTTTCCTACAGGAGTACGGTCAGTGAAGGTAGCACAGGGGAGGAGAAGCAGTTAGTGGAAATAAAAGTGAGTGAAAATAAAAGTTATTGAAAATAAAAGTTATTGAAAATAAAAGTTATTGAAAATAAAAGTGAGTAAGGTCAGTTTTAATAAACAGCAGGCCAGGTAGATGTTGCATGGTGTGCCTGTTTTTCTCGGTTGCTGTACTCATAGACATCATATACGTAGACGCGTCATAGGGCGCAGGATCGCACGTCAATGTCACCGCCATATTGTATGTGGCAGAAAAAAGTTAAATTCTGTTATTGTGAACGTGAATCAGAAAAGATGCCTCACTCCTGTGCTGCATGGAAATGTATTCTGGCTGATTTCACTACTTGTATCTGCCTTCAATAAACTAAGGCTGCACCATGTTGCTAAACTGGACAGACTAAAGCTGCAGAGTGGTAACACAGGCAATATATATATATATATATATATATATATATATATATATATATATATATATATATATATATATATATATATATATATATATCTAAATATATATCTATATATATATATATATATATATATATCTAAATATATATCTATATAAATATATATATAAATATATATCTATATAAATATCTATATAAATATATATCTATATCTATATCTATATATATATAGGTGTGTGTTATGAATATAAGGATCAATTTGTTAAATCTAAACACTGTGGTCTTTTATTTCATAAAACCGTGTCACATGTGAACCTTTAGGAACAGACTTTTTGGGGGAGTATTAAAGAGGTAAAATTAATAATATCAGGAAAAAAAAAGTCCTAGGTCAATAAAGTAAAAAAAACAAACACAAAAGTGATAATGTTATGAGAAAAACGTCAAATTATGAGAATTAAGGGGGAACATTTCCAGAATAGTCACAGTTTGCAGAATTATTTCACTCCTGGAGTAACAGGGCCAGGTTAGATTATTTAAATTATTTTTATTCTTTAGGAGAATAAATGCAGGAGAATGAAGCTAAAGGGATACGAAAATAAACTTGTAATATTACAAAAACAAAAATACTACGAATACAAAGTATATTCAGAGATTAAAGTCCCTCTGATACTGTTTAAGTGACTGAGTAACTGCAGATTTGCCTCATTAAAGATGGCGGACGCTCTGACGCATCGCAGCATAGGCAGAACTGCCCAATGACACGTCTACGTCTTCATGGTACGGGTGATAATATTATGTTTTTTCTGTTTTGTCTGCATTCCAAAAACCTGCCTTCTTTTTATATTATTATCTGTGGCTAATTAAAGGAGAGTTACTACGGTGTGTAATGTAATTCACTTTAGTACTGCTCAATGCTGCTTGATCCAAAAGCTTTAGAGAGATTTAGACTGAATAGTAAGAGTGTATATAGAGATTTACAGGTTGGGTCAGAACCGCAGCACGCTCAGAGGAACCCGATGCTGGTTCTGTTGGACTCTGATCCACCAGAACCTCTAACAGCAGAGCTTTATGTCTCGTGGTGAAATTCATCCTCTGAGTCCAACCGCCGGGGACAGACGCCTTGCTCAGGGGCACAGGGCAGCCTTCCCGGGCCACCTCTGTGGATATAACACCCATCAGTACCGGGACTTAGAACCCCTGGTACCGGCCCTCTGGGTCCATGATCTGACCCGGCCAGTGAGGAAGGTTCCACACTCCGGGTTCGTTCTCAGAACCGAGAGAGCAGAGCAGAACCGGGCCGAGGCGCCATCAGCTCCCTCGCTCGGATTTCAGCTGCGCTGTGATTGGCTGCTGCTAGAACCCGGGCTCGGGCTGCCGGTTCCGATGTAACGGACCTTGCAGGAGGTTCTGGGTTCTTTAGTTCTGGTTCCTACGGTCCAGAACACACCGTGGCGGATGTTCTTAACACGCTGCCTTGGACCGGGTCGGGATAGTTCACATGTTGAGGGGAGGCTGGAAGACATCTCCGGGACCAGAACCGGTCCAGTCTGTCCCTCATGGAGGGGACATCCAGCGATGAACCCTAAATTCATGGTTTCAGGGCGGAGTTTGGTTCTGGTCCTGGGGGTCCATCAGCGGCCCTAGCCTCTGGCTGTGAGGGTCTCAGCGCCTTCCTCTCCGGTTCGGACGGGTCCAGCCCGGAGCAGCCACCGGAAGCCCGCAGACGTTACTTGGTAACCCCCAGAAATGTCTCCCAACTGGCGCCGTTTGGTCCGCTTCTCTCCCGGAACATCCCAGCACCGAGCGGACCCTGGATGCCCCACCGACCCTTTAATGTTCGCTAAATAACGGAAACCTCCCGTAGCGTCCCGGTGAGCTAACGGTCCGGTAAATCTCCCGGGCAGCGGGCGGATCATGAGCTCTCCGGCCGCACACGGAGCTCCCGGCTCCGGTAAGCAGCGCTAGCTTCGTGGGGCTAGCCCGGAATGATACTCACACACTCGGACTCTACGACGCTCTTCGCCTCGGCCCGGACCACCGTCACCTCGGCCGGCTCGGGCTCTCGGCCTCGGGGCTTCGCCGCTGGAGAACCGGACCTCCCGCTGTCCGAACCCGAGCCGGACTCGTCGTCGTCCTCGCTGTCCTGAGACGCGCGCCTCCTCCTCCGCCGCCGGTCCGCCATCTTAGAACTGGAATGGCTGGAAGCGGAAGAAGTGAAGCATTTGGGGTAATGGAGTTCCTGTATAGCTTGTTTTAATGGCGGGTAGTAAAACGACATTTTGGTGCATTACCGCCACCAACTGTGAAGGAGTGAGTTTTGGATACTGATCTACTTGAATATGAATATTGAACTGGATAATATGTAACAAATAACTTGGTCCTGATCTCAGACCCAAAATATGCCGTATATTTTATATTTTTTTGTAAACTTGTCAGTGGGACAAAGACTCCTTTGGTTCAGTTTTTGTCTCAACATTGAATCTTCAAACAAAACAAAAAGTTTATCAGCTGATGAAATATATAATTAATTCTTTGTAATTGTAACATTTAAATCTTTAAAAGCTAGTAATTAAAATGTATTATACGTGAACAGCTTAGAACATAAAAATACTAAAAGCTGAGCTATCAAAGGTGAACTTAGTATGTAAGCAATGAAGGAACATTTCATCTTCATTATTCAGCATTTCGTTTATCGATTTTTAAAACATTTTAAAACTTTAAATGAGACCAAAACCATAAAAAAACTTCATCAGTCACCAAATAATTCAGGTCAAATAGAATGTGCTAAGAAGATGCAACAAATGGTTATTTTTTTAATCGACTAATCTATCGATTATTTTTTCAATTAGTCGATTAATCACAATTATTTTTTCTGTTGAGCTTCATCATCACTTGAGTTGCTTGTAAAAATATTTCGACTCACCTGCTTTTGTCTACAGACCTTTGAACTAGCCAGGCTAACTTCTGCATCTCTTCGATAAGGCTGAAGTTCACATTCAAAGTGGGAACTCAAGTACCTGCCGCACACACGACCACTTAAAGCTCTCGATAAAGAAGCAGATGTGAGGCCGTTAAGAGACTTAAAACCTGTTGAACAAGAAGTCTGTCTTCTTCCTTCAGCTTTTCCCTTTCAGATGTCACCAGAGTGTCTCTGTTTGCATCCAACCCGATCTTCTGCATCTTCTTCTCTCCAACCAACTACCTTCATGGCAGTTCGTCCTGCAATTGGCGAGTTGCCGGTTCGATCCCCCACTCTGACTGTCTCTGTCGTTGTATCCTTGAGCAAGACACTTCACTCACAATGCCTGCTGGCGGTGGTCAGAGAGCCTGGTGGCGCCAATGTACGGCAGCCTCGCCTCTGTCAGTCTTCCCCAGGGCAGCTGTGGCTGCTGAGAGCTCACCACCGTCAGGGTGTGAATGAAGTTATTTAATGTTTAATAAATAACTCTCTGTCTGTTAGGTACTGTCCAATGAATATTAGCCCAAACAGCTGATATCGGGACAATAGTAGAATGGGATGATTCAAGCTCTGGCGATCTTTTAACAGCAAACTCTGCACACACATAGAATAAAGGAGTGACAACTTCTCTTTAAGTTCAAGCGTTTATTAACAGAAATAAATGAACATCCAGAGAACATCACTATATAATGCTGTTTATCTGAATTAACACCATATTTGAATCAAGAAATCCTCTCTACCAGGCCAGTGAATGAGGTTAAACTAGCTTCACTAATTTAGAACAATTAAAGAATGATTTGCTCAGTAAAAACCAGTAACATTTAGGACTCTTGATTCCTATTAATGTAATTATTTCTCAAGGAAATAATTAAAACTTGAATTGGTAACTGAGGAAGCTGGACGCTGTAGCGGATGATGACTGGAAATGACGTGTGTCAGGGCGCGTCCTGGTCAAGAGTCTTTATTGTCACCGCGTGTTACCAAGGAAGAAATTTCTCTTTGGTCACTCCGGTTCACATCACACATAATGAAGGCAAACTGAAAAACAAACAGTCAATGAACAAGGGTTACATTGTTTTTTTAAGCATTGAGTAGTGTCACAGATAACAGATAATGAGGTAGTACGGTGCTCATTAAACAATGATGATTGAGGCTTCATTTACAGCAATGTGCATTTTGAAATTCAGAGATGATAGTGTGCAGTAGGCAGTAACATTAGGGTGATTATAACATATGACGGTTAGTAACAGTGGGGTGATTTTAAAGCGTTGGACTGCAGTTTCTCATCAGGTGCCGATTGCCCTCACAGCTCTGGGGAAGAAGTTGTTTCTGAGTTTATTTTGTTTTTGGCTTTGAAGCTTCTGAAGCGTTTACCTGATGGGAGAGGGGCAAACAGCACATTGCTTGGGTGTAGATGGGGGTGGTAGTGGTGGTGGGGGGATCAGTGGAGATGCTTCTGGACCTTCTTTGGATTTGTTCTGCATAAATGGAGTCTAGATCCTGCAGACGGCATCCCATAATCCCCTGTCCTCTGTGCTACGTCCTTCCTCTCCTGGACTGTGCAGCTCCCACACCTCACAGTTATGCTGAGACATAAACGCTCTCTATTGTAGCTCTGTAGAAGTTCTTTAGCAGCTTAGAGGGAAGTCCAGAGCTTTTCAGTTTCCTGAGGAAGAAGAGCCGTTGTTGGACCTTCTTCACCAGGTGGGAGGTGTTCACAGTCCAGGAGGTCGTAGGAGATGTGATTGCCCAGGAACCTGATGCTGTCCACGCCTCCACCACCTCCCCCTGTATGTAGAGAGGAGGTGTTCAGTCCTCCTGGACCTCCTGTAGTCTATCATCACCTCCTTGGTCTGACTGGTGTTCAGGATCAGGTTGTTCCTGGAGCTCCACTGGGTCAGATTGCTGACCTCTTCCCTGTAGTGGGACTCATCATTGGTGGAGATCAGACCCACTACAGCGGTGTCGTCCGCAAACTTCATCGTGTTGATATTAGTTTGAGGAGTTAATCCTAAAGTTACATGAATCACCATTAAACCAACATCAATGCTCCCCATTAATGCTGCACGAACGCTCTTAGCACTATCGAACGATGGCGGAGCAAAACGAGACATACATTTTGTTTAAAACAAACCGTGTTTATGTGTAACTAGGTTATTAGCAGTGGGTGATCCAGGAGGCTAATAGCGCTATGCTAGCGGACATTGGGTGCTAATTTAAAAAGACTCATAAGCTCTATTGGCCGTAAAGAGCGGACTGGACAACACAAACATGAATATCCCATTGATGTATAAACTCCTTATGGAAACATAGTTTGTTATAACTGTAAAACACATCAGCAAAGCTGGAAGCTAGCCTGTGAGCTGAGTCTAAGTCAGTCAAGCCTTAAAGCACAGTGAAAAACATAAAAATAAACCTTTTTAAACTTTCTCTGCCAAACTCTACCAAACCTCTGCCTTTGTGTCTGTTCGGTCGACTTTGGGCATCCAGTTGGAAGCGGTTGGGCCATGGTGAAGCTGATTCGGTGCAGCAAGCAATCCTCCTATTGCTCCTTGTGAAACCCGGCCTGGCATGACGCTTCCACGGTCGCTTCCACGGTCGCTTCCACGGTCGCTTCCACGGTCGCTTCCACGGTCGCTTCTCCTGTGGTCGCAGCGTGGCTTGTCTGGTGTGGCTGTGTCCTTAGGCTCCCTGCACAGCTTGAAGGGGCGATTTTCTGATCAGCTTTTATCCTGCAAAAGCCGAGGAAAGGTTACAAGAAGCCTGTTTGTTTCAGTGTTGAACAACAGGCTGTACTTGGCTGCAGTCCATGTTGCGCTCGTGTTAGCCGGTCTCTCCAGTGTGGATGCCTTCACAGTCCACGGGCAAAGAGGGAGATGAATCAGAGTGGGCTTGCTACATATCAGGGCTGGCACCCCCTGCTGTGATGGGCAGTCCCCTGGGGGCCTTTAAGAGTCTCACATTTCAGTGGCTTACTTACAGTCTGATTTTCTCCCACATGGCTGATTGCACAACACATGCAACGAGAACCTTAACAAGCCAGCATGACAAATATTAAAGAAGAGTGATGCGTGCACGTCTGCAGCTTTCTGGACAAGGTGAAGGAGATTTAGGTTCGACTGGGAGACTCCGAGTGTTACAATAATCAAGTCTGGAGCTAAATGAAGCATGAACGGTCTCCTCCAGATCAGAACAATAAATGAAAGTACTTTGGCTAAAAGGTGCAGCTAAAAACACAGTTGGCTTGTCCACAACGTCAATCTGATTTTTAAATGCAAACCTTTGTCAAATATTACCAATACATTTTTAACAATGTTCTGATTAAAAGTAAAAGCACTGACATGTGAAGAAAATACAGATCCCATCCGCCCATCTGGACTCAAAGGAGCAGAATCCAGGTTACCTGCTTTGTGACGCCCTTTACTTTTTGTCTTCTTCGTGTGAGATTCCTACTTCTAACTTGATCAGGTCGAGCAGATGATGCTGCAACGATTGATGCTGGAAACCTGAAAGCGCCGCGGTGCCGCCAGTCTGGGTCGATTCAGTCTTCTACATTTTACTGTGCGGCCCTTTGAGAGACGCCTCAATAGAAACACCAGAAGAAATGCTCTCCGCTAAGTCATGGCGTTATCATTTAGCTTTGCCTTGAACATAAAAATATACATGTATATTTTTTACATGGTTCTCGCCCTCTTTGTGTTTCCTTTAATCAGTCCTAGCAGCAAAGCATGAATGTGACCCTGTGTGTTTTCTTTAAATCAATACCCCCCCCCCCCCTTAAAAATGTTGGTTCTCATTACAAAGAAATTTCACTGCTTAAATTTACACGGGCTTTTTCCTCCAACTGGCAACCGGTAAAAATTCAGAACTTTTTAATTAAAACATTGACAAATATTAACAAATCACACTCCTGCTTATTCTGTACAAAAAGATCCAGATATATGTTCAAGATTATCGCATTGATATCCGTAGGTAGATTTGTTTAGCAGTGATTCAAACATTCCCACAGTTATTCAAATATCTTAACACAACCAGAACCATATTATTTTAATATAATAGTGCCCAACGTGCTCCAGGCTTCACAAATCAAATCAAAGGACACAAAAGAAGCAAGCAGGACTTTAAAGAAGGAAAAGTATATGAGAAATAACAATTATAAGAACTGGTTAAAATCATGACACTAAAACTATCTAGACTTAATAAATCTGTTTAAGCCAATAAAGCCGACGAGAGCAGCTGTTTAATTTAACCTTGTTTAGTTCGGTACCAGCAGTCGGATCAAAGCTGGTTTTTAAAAGTCTGGTCCTACATTTAGGATGAAGGTCATTTCTCTTTTGTTATCATTTTAGTACATGTCTTGTGTATTACTTTTCTACTCTATTCTTGTGTTTTTGTTTATTTAGATATTATTTTGCTGAGACATCTGTTCCAGATTGTCCGCTGGGTTTCTTGTCTCTTTTCAGCTCTTAAGTAGTCTCCCTCCCCCAGCTCCGCTGCCACACCTGACCCAGCGGAAGTGTTAACTCTCACTTAGAAAATCCAGATCCAGATACAAATTATTTATGTGAAACTGTTCGGACATTTCTAGTTAAAATATTTGTTTTTTAAATTGTATTAAACCTCCTGTTTATCAGGTAGTAAAATACCCAGACATATTCAGAGGTTAATTCTAATTTTACTATGAGTAGAAACAACATATTTCCTAACTGCTGCTTACTTAGTGGCAGGCGTTTCAAACTCATCTTCTAAAAGTGGGCAGACAGTCACTGCAGAGTTAAAAGGTAAAACATTATCTAATCCCAAATGTGAATTACATCCAAATCCAGCATAAACAGGTTCGGTGAATGTGGTGTTGAAGGTGTGGAGGTGGATCAGTGTGTCAGAGGACACAACGTAGAAGGACAGAATGCCAGCAGGACAGTCCACATACACCCCTACTCTGTTAAAGAAGCAGGGGGGGAGATATTTCTTTACACTCTTTGTTGTGAATGACGACAAAATTGGAAAGGAAGCAATTCAGAGTCCAGGACTTATTGTTTTGCCCAAAACAGGATTCAGTACTGCGTGCTTTTCGGTCAATTCCCCAGTAACTGACAGCTATGTTGACCAGTCCTCTCCATTTCACCTCCCAGTAACAGCGATCAGTCAGAGCATTTTTACACAGCACCTGGGGCCAGAAATCAAATCTATCGATGTGATCCGGATACGGCTGGTAGTCTGAAGCTGACACTTTCTGCCTTCTCTTGGACAGTCTGAGGCTCGTGTTTGCTGTGTTTGAGTCCAGCTCAAGTTCACAGGCATCTGCAGGAGAAAACCAAAAACCACAGGTAAGACTCTGTTCTTATCAATGATGTACAAATTCAAGGCCCGCGGGCCGAATCCGGCCCGTCAAGAGCAAAAAAGGCAAATCATCTCATAAAGTAGAGGCATATATCCTTTTAAAGTGTATATAGTGGCTTAAACTGTACCTCCTGTGGCGAATGTTGATTTTTTTTGTAAGTGAGTAGTAACAGCATCTTACCACCAGATGTCAGTTTTTCCACAACAGATTAAAACAACCCAGAAATGTCCAGAAAGAGAAAAAGCAATGCAGAATGATGAGTTTAAAGTGTAACTCACCTCAAAATCAAATTTTTTGCAGATAATCTGTATAAACTGGGCCAAGGGTGCTATGCTTATGTTACTGGGCTTTTAAAAAATATTTCTATGTGACCTGAAATTAAACTAAAAGTATAATCTATACAGGTGCAATTGGCCCTTTTAATAACTTCAAGATGCCAAAGTGGCCCACTGTAGAAATGAGTTTGACATCCCTGCTGTAAAGTTTCAACAAGCTCATTGTGCTGGGCCTGTGAGATTTATTAAATCGTTTTTTGTAATATCTGTAGTTGTTTTGTAACAAGTCAGACTTTGACGTCTTGTGTGAGTTACGTGATTTAGTCAGATGGCTGGAAGTACATTCCCTTTGTTCTCGTATCCTGCCAGCTATGGGTGCGTTTACGTATGATTCTTACCAGAAACCTTTGTAGACTGTAAAATGTCAATGGCATAGGCAAACATTGCATGTCATTATTTTTTATTTTTGAGCTAAACTATGTGTTTCAGGCCTGGACATTCATGTGCTCAGGCTTAGCGTGGTGGCAAGTCCACGCTTTATGTGTGTAGGTTGTTAAAATGCTTTAACTAAAGTCTTGACAGCTGATGTTGCCATGTAAACCAAAATGTAATTGACTGAAGTGTTTTAGTTTTTCCTGAAGTAAATGCTGAGGATGATTCCCTCATTCTGGAGTTTTCTATGAGAGGGTTAAACTGGTTGCTAGCTAGCAGCACAGGCTAACTGTGAGACTAGCACATGCATAAAGTCACCAGGATCTAAAGAGAACTGAACCAACACTGTGTAGCAACAACAGATGTGCAAAATATTGTACTTAAAACAACAACACATGGATAATTATTCCCAGCCAACAGTAAAACAATTTTGATTTAGAGCAGGGGTGGCCAAACTTTTAGGTCATTATAAACACTGAAAGAACACGTCGAAGGTAAGCGTTGTGTACCAAACAAGTAGCGGGTCGAATGGATGTAGGTCTAATTTTTCATTACCAGGGACCAAACTGAAAGCATCAGCGGACCAATTAAGCCCGAGGGCCCCACTTTGGGTGCCTCTGATTGAGACAATGATCTAAGTAAGCAGTTGAAGAGTTTACCTAAATATAACAGGATGAGGCTGTGTTTGGTGACCAATGATCATACATCTTTAAGAAGCTTTTCCTGTTCACATTTACATAACAAAATCTTTTGCCTTGTGAATGGCCTTTTAATGCTTTTTATTGTGTCTGAAAGTCAAAGTGATCATAGTAACTTACATTTCCTGATTCCAGGTTGTAGCATCAGCTTTCCACAGTGGTCCAACCTGAGAAAGAGACCCCATCAGTTCAGTGGATGAGACTGAAGATCCTGGCAAAACTAGCAGAACTGTCCCGCTCTTTTTCTGCACTCCTATGCTGTTTGAAAGGTAACGAAAAACCAGCATGTCTGTCCATACCTGAGAGTCTCTAGCCTCCAGAGTGGATCTTCCAGTCTAGCGGCTAACTGCTTCGTCCCTGAGTCTCCTGGATGGTTGTAGCTCAGGTCAAGTTCCTTGAGATGGGAGGGGTTGTTGTTCAGAGCCGAGACCAGAAAATCACAACCAATCTCTGTGATCAAACAGCCAGACATCCTGCAGGATTACAAACAAGCTTCTGTTTAAGAAACTAAACACAGGAAAAGGTAACAATAGTTAAATATATTCAACAACAGAAGTTGAGTTATTATGGACCTTGGGATTCAGTTAAATTTTATTTATATAGCACCAATTAACAACACATATCATCTCAAGGTTCTTTCTAAAGTCAGACTCCATCAGATCCTTCAGGTTGGTGAGAAAGTTTCCTCTCTAAGGAAACCCAGCAGGTTGCATCAAGTCTCTCCAAGCAGCATTCACTCCTCCTGAAAGAGCGTAGAGCCACAGTGGACAGTCGTCTGCATTGTTGATGGCTTTGCAGCAATCCCTCATACTGAGCATGCATGAAGCGACAGTGGAGAGGAAAACTCCCCTTTAACAGGGAGGAGAACCTCCAGCAGAACCAGAACCAGGCTCAGTGTGAACGCTCATCTGCCTCCACCCACTGGGGCTTAGAGAAGACAGAGCAGAGACACAGAAAGCACAGAAGCTCACATTGACCCAGGAGTACTTTCTATGTTAGAGAAGACAGAGCAGAGACACAGAAAGCACAGAAGCTCACATTGACCCAGGAGTACTTTCTATGTTAGATGGTAATAGAGGATGATCTGCCTCCTCTGATGATGTCACAGCTAACAGAACACCAGACCAGGTGTACCTTCTATGAAGAGAAATATGACAGAGAACAAAAAGTTAAAAGCTGAAATAACAACAACCAATGCAGATTGGAGAGCAGTAGGAGAACTCAGCAGAGAGAGAGAAATAGACCCTGATGTCCTCCAGCAGCCTAAGCCTATAGCAGCATAACTATAGAGGTAGCTCAGGGTAACATGAGCCACTCTGACTAGAAGCTTTGTCACAAAGGAAAGTTTTAAGATTAGTCTTAAAAGTAGACGGGGTGTCTGCCTCACGGACCAAAACTGGGAGTTGGTTCCACAGGAGAGGAGCCTGATAGCTAAAGGATCTGCCTCCCATTCTACTTTTAGAGACTCTAGGAACCACCAGCAGACCTGCAGTCTGAGAGCGAAGTGCTCTGTTAGGAACATACGGGGTAATCAGAGCTCTGATATATGATGGAGCTTGAATATTAAGGGCTTTATATGTTAGAAGGAGAATTTTAAATTCTATTCTTGATTTAACAGGAAGCCAAAGAAGGGAAGCTAAAATTGGAGAAATATGATCCCACTTGTTGATTTCCATCAGAACTCTTGCTGCAGCATTTTGGATCAGCTGAAGGCTTTGAACTGCA